>NC_136959.1:34004840-34122440 GCF_032717465.1 Coenobita brevimanus | reverse complement strand
GGATGCTTCGGGTTAAAGACATCCTAATAACAGCTAATATTTTTCATATTGTTTTAACAGAGGCAGCACTTTTGAAATGGTTTTTGTACACTTAGATACCTGCATGAAAACATCAGTTTGATGGAGAGGTGTGGTGTTCTGAATGTTTTATCTGCGTCATTATTTCCTTTTTGCTTCTATAGTTAATAAAAAGTTGTAGTTGGAGCAACACAAAACAAAAAATTATGTAAAACTTATCTTTTATATACAGTAACTCCACCTAATGTAACTGTTAATAATAATCAGTTGCGATATTATGATTATGAAGCTAATTAAGGCTTTAAAAATTCTTGCTCGGTTCGTAGTGGGTAGGTGAATTGTATGTCAGAGTGGCTCACCTCGTGACGCCCTTGTTAACAGGCAGGGATACATGAGACTGCTGAAAATACCAGCACATACTACCTGGCAATTTCGACACTGGCAAGGAGGGTCCACCTCACATGCCTTTACACACATGTGCTCCAACACCTATACCCACCCCATGCATATTCAGACAACTCATCAACCACCTACCCACTGACCTCACACACTCACATCCATCAACTCACCACCCACCGACCTCATACACCTTCCCACTTACTTGCTCACACACACACACACACACACACACACACACACACACTGCACGCACCTTAACACCCACCTGCACAACAACACACCTACCTCACATACCTTGACATCAATCTGCTGAAAAACACACGCACTTCTCACACTTTGACACCCACCTGCTCAGTCACACACCTCACACCCACCTCACACAGCATGTCGCCAAGCTCTTTTAACTCTCAAATATCTTGACATCGGTCTGCTTAAAAGCACACCCACTTCTCACACATTAACATCCACCTCACACACTTTCTCACCCACCTGCATAAGCACACCAACATCTCACGTGCATTGACACCTATGTGTTCAATTCCTGATCCACGTCGCACTTGTTCATACCCACAGTCTACCTATATAGCACCTCAGGTACCATCCTTTTAAGCCACTTATTTAATATTCTACTTATCTGCTCAAGCACTCTCATATTTAGTTGTCTCCTAATTCAGCCACTCGGCCCCAGTGCAATACTCCTCCTCCACCTATCCAACTACTGACTGAGCCACCCCAATGTATCCAACTAGTTACTTAACCACCTCAACCTATCCAGTTACTTACTGAGCCATCTCCTCCAGCCCAAGTACTTACCCATCCCCATTATTCCAATTGCTTACCTAGCCACTCAGTTACTTTCCAGCTCAGCCACATACTAACTGCTACCTCACATGTTTATCCAACTATCCCACCCTCATAGCAGCCGATACTATCTACCCAACCTCTGTACCCAACCAGGTCTTTCATGCCATCCCCCGATGCAAACAAATAACCACTTACCTACTCCTAAGTCAAATACTCTCAGCCAGCCACTTGTCCATGTATTAACCTGCCCCGTGCCAGTGCCATTTTAAAACAGTCTGACGTAAATGCATGCTCTGTGTCAGTGCCGTTTTAAAATGGTCTTGATTTCAAAAAATCATTGTGAGCACAATTTTCATGCTAGGCGCACAAAAATTGGTATGCTTGTAGGGCAGCCCTTCCTGTATCTGCCCTAAGGCGGCCTGACCCATACACCCACGTGCTCCCGCCTCACGCTCGCTCTGCCTCACTCTGCTTGTGTCAGTCATACAGTGCAGTGATGTCTCGTCGCGATCTCTCTGACGAGGAGATTCAGGACCTCCTGAGGGTTCCCTACACTGGGGAAAGTGATCTGGAGGATGACGACATGCAGGATAAGGACTACATCCAGCCTGAGGAGGAAAGTAGTAGCGATGACGAAATTCCCTCACCTAGAAAATCCAGGTATGTGGGCTACTCTAGGGCAACACGTGGTAGGAGGCCACCTGCATGTCGTCGCCTTTCACATCACGATGATGAGGAGGAAAGGGAGGAGGAAGGTAGTCGTGCAGTTAAGGGGTGATTGGGGAGGAAAAGGATTTCACCACGTGGGGAGGAAAGTGTGAGGAGGAAGCGTGGAAGATTTGGAAAAGTTCCATTGTTGGCGGATAGTGACTCATCTCGCCCGCACTCTCCCTTGCCTCCCCGTGACCCAGCTCAGCTCAGCACCTCAGGACAGTCTTCCCGTCTTCCCCACACCCAGCACCTCACGTGAAACTCTTCCCCCATTCCCCACATTTCCCCTTGCTTCCCCACAGCCCGAGGAACACGGAGGCGATGATGATGATGATGAGGAAACGACGTGGGAGTGGGAGGGCGGTAGTGACTTTGTCCCCCACATTCACCCGTTCACCCACGAAAATGAGGCCGGGTGTAGTGTACCTGAACTTCACCATACCTCCAGTAGGCTTGACTTTTTTAGGAACTACTTTCCTGTGGAGTTTGTTTTGGAGATTGTGGCCCTGACCAACGCCTTTGCTGCATTTGAACGTGGGGGAACAACACAGACACGACACAGCCAATTGTTTGAATCTGACGTGACGCTGGGTGAAATGTATGTGTTCCTAGCACTTGTGCTTTTGATGGGCATAATGAAAAAAAATCACCTTCCCTATTGGACTGTTGATCCAGTACTGGTAACATCATTTTTTGGTAAGGTGATGGGAAGGAATCGTTTTTAGTACATCCTGAGCCGTCTTCATTTTTTTGACACCCTTGACCCTGCTAATGCAAACAACTTGGACAGGATGAGGAGGATACATCTGGTTTTTGATCACCTTCGAGAGAAATTCCGTACCTCCTTCTCTCCATACCGAGACCTCGTCATAGATGAGAGTCTAGTGCTATGGAGAGGTAATATTGCTTTTTGTCAGTATATCCCCAGCATAAGACACAGGTTTGGCTTCAAAATCTTCGTGATGTGCGACTGTAAGACTGGGTATGTGCAGGACATAGCCCTGTACACAAGTGTTCAGATGGCCATAACAGAAGATAGAAGTTTGGGACTCTCAGGGACTGTGGTAAAAATGATGATCAAGGAATACCTTCATCATGGGCACATCTTATACCTCGATAATTGGTACACAAGCCCCCTTCTCGCCAGGTACCTTCACCTGCACGAAACTGTTCTGAGTGGCACTGTAAAGATGAACCGTCGGCACATGGTGAAGGTGGTGAGGAAACTTCAGAAAAATGAGGTTGTTTTTTACAAAGCATCTTTCAGGTATAGAATGTGACTAAGAAGCCAAAGACCATTATCGTGTCCCAGTTCCATCAGTGAATGTGGTAAAGTGAAATGCATTGCAAGAAGGAATAAGGAAGCAAGAAACATGTTTTCTTTCATTAGTCTCAAGTATACCACGTTGAGTACACCACTTCCCGTCCGATCAGCGAAGTTAAGCAACGTTGGGTCTGGTTAGTACTTGGATGGGTGACCGCCTGGGAACACCAGATGCTGTTGGCATCCCTACTTGTCAAGTGGGGTTGGTGGAGGATTAGTGCCCCTCCCTGTAAAAACAATCAACTCTAAGCCCTTGGGCACCCCGTTTGGGATACATGGCATCTGGCAATGAATGAATGAATATAATATCCTTGCAACAGCATTGCATCACAGCCGTGAAGTATTCCTCCTCTCGTTTGTTCATCAGCCCCTTGTACACAGCACAGACAGGGCAGATTACAAGGCAGAAGGGCAGCGCCATGTCTGGAAACCAGAACCTGTCTTGGCGTACAACGTGAATATGCGATAGGTGGATCAATCAGACGCCATGATTTCTAGCATTGACTGTGCCAGGCCCACGATGAAGTGGTATAAAAAATTATTCTTCCATCTCCTCGACATCACCGTCCTCATTGCTCACTATCTCCATGCACAGACCACTGGCATCCAAGAGACATTCGAGGGCTATATTCGCGAGCTGGTGCGGGAGATAGTGGGTGAATATGGTGAAGACAGAAGTGCTGCTCGCCACTGCCACACTGCCGCCACACTTCTCCGCCTCATCTCTAGACACTTCCCCAAAATCGTCCCTCCAAGTGCAACACGTCAGAATCCCCAGCGGAGGCGTCTCGTGTGTGCAAACAGCACTGTAAGGCCACGTACTAAGAGGAAGGACTCAAGGTATATGTGTGCCGAGTGTGGTGTAGGACTGCGTATACCCATGCTTCAAGGAGTACCACACTCTCGCTAACTATTGAGAAACAATAGTGTGGTAATGACAAGCCAAAAAAAGACACTAAAAAAGTGTTGTAAATACGAAAAAAGACGCTCAGGAAGTGTTATTATACGTACAGCATACAGTGATGACATGTAAATATTTTCTCGTAAGTGTAAGGACTGAACGTTGTGGAGTAAAGTTTTACTTATGTTCTCGTAATTGTTATAGGCCTACGATATATTCACAGTGAGAGGATCAAAAATACTCTGGTAATGTCTGTGTATACTGAAGGCATGTTGTAAATAATTTGCTGTAAGTGAAAGGGCTGTACATTGTGAAGTCAAGCTATGCATATTTTCTCGTAACTGCAAGACAATGCATTCACAGTGATACGTATAGTGTTGCATGAGTAAGTGATTTTTTCCCCAAAAAAAAACGATTTCTTTATGAAATAAGATTATTTTTGTGTGTGTGGGTGAGAAGTGGACAGAAAAGTGTTAAGACCATTCCTATACCTTCCCTGAGTCACGGTGGCGAGAATACCTGAGTTTACCTTGAATAGAAAACGGGTTTTCTCTCACCGCCGAGGGGGATTCCCCGCCCTCTCACGCCTCCCCGGGGGGGGGGGGCAGAGAGACTACGAAAAAAGCACTTCAAGCCTCCGGTGAGTTTTTTTATGGTCATATTCGTTTTTTTGACATCAAAATTTATCATTTTAGCCAAAAAAAAAAAAAAAAAAAAATTGCCCGGCCCGGAGGTGACATTTAGGGCTGGGAGTGGCCAGCACGTGGTGGGTTAACTAAGTTATTTAATCACACAGAACCGCACATACAAAATGTTTGTAGCTTTCCTGAGCCTCGTACTGCAGGAGGTAAAAAATTAGAACTCCTCAGTGCTCACTAGTGAAGCGTGTGCTCTAAAATTTATCACCATCACCACAAAAACTAACATCTTGAGAGCCGCGGGAAAGTGTAGCCAGGCATTATATCGAGCACAACAAATCAGGTTTTTGAGGGATTTTACATCAGAGCTGCCATGCGTAATACATGCCCATATTTATAAACACTGGCAGCTCCGCTCAGTAAAGTGTGTTGCGGCCACCTGCCCACTGATGGCGTGTGCAAAGTCATCTCAGTATTGGAAATTGTTTTAATTAACAAGTCTGCAATAAGAGCAAAGGGCTGACTGGGGGATCAAATGGGTAGCAGTTCTTCTTACGAGTACATAGCACCCCAGTCATTACATGTTGCTAGATCTCCCCCACTCCTACACCTAACATACATTCCGTTTCCTTCAGTTCATTCTCATTATCAGGAAATCCCATTTGTTCTTTTCCTTTTTCATAGAGCCTCTCTCTCTACTATTCTTTAGCCTCATTTGCGGTTACCGTTTAAAACCTCCTTCCTTCACCTTCTCCTCACTTCCACTCAGTGTGGTATTTCCCCTTTTCTCTTCTCGCTAACACTCCTCAACCCTTCCTGCCCCCTTCACAGCTCCATCTCTCTCTCCCCATCACTCTCCTCTCACAACCTGTCTCAGTCTCACTTGAAGATGATCCCCTGCCCTCCTTCCTACCTCTCCCTCTCCCGTGGCAACTGCATCCTCTCATTCCTTAACATTCGGCTTTGTCTCTCATATCGTCCTCTCTTCCGTAACCTCCCCCTGAATTCCATATGCACCAGTTCCCCTCTCTATATAGCAAGTCCTTCCCTCAGTCGTCTCTCTTCTCAGTCCTTCTCCTCACTCCTAATGCATCTCTTCTGTCACCTTCCAGTTGCATTGAATCTCTGTTTCCCTCCTCCTCTTTTCATTTCAAATTTCTCTTCTGTCTCAGAGACATTTACCCTTCCCTCCTCATTCTTGCAGTTTTCAATATTGTTTTATGAATTGGTTGTGTGTGTGTGTGTGTGTGTGTGTGTGTGTGTGTGTGTGTGTGTGTGATCTCTATAAGTGTGTAGCCTTTGTGTGCTATCCTTCCGGTGTCCATTTCACAAGTAGAAAGTAAAACTGTCATGGTCGAGTGTGTCCAGCATCTTCAACCACTGAACATTTTTGGCCAGCAATCAATAGTACGAAACTGTCTAGCACAAATAAACAGAGTATTGCGTTCATAACACAGGGCTGGAATTCCATTACATCCAAAGTCGTGAAGTACAGCACGACATATATGAACAGATATTGCTTTTTTTTTTTTTTTTTTTTTTCACTTTCTGTACCTGATGCTTCTAATAACGCGGCTTGTGTTTGTGCGAATTTCTAGTAGAGTGTTCGTTTGTTTAATTGCCAGGTATGTTATTATATTTCGTGGTAACAATTACACACTCTCTATAAGTAAATCTGTCTAGAGGAAAATCCATGCAATATGTAGTTAATGTGAGTGAACCCTTCTGCTTAGTTAGTCGCTGACATTCTTCTTCAGGTAACTTTGAGCTGTAAAACACTGGACGTGGACAAGTTTTTGTGCTTAAATATATAGTTTACTCATCATAACTGCTTTCTAATACCCATTTAGTTGAAAGAAGTCATATTTGGCTTCAATATAAAACATTTGAGTTTTCTCTCATTTCGGTAGATACTGTATTCAAAATATAAAAGTAATAAAAAAAATATGCAACACGTCCATTTTTTAAAAAACACTGCGTGAAAAGATTGTCAGGATGAACACTGTCGACTTGAAATGTCAGAGGCACTTCGTAAGTACATTACAACTGGAAACCAACATCTGATATCGGCTGACATGCATTGTTTGCTTTTGATTACCTGTTCCCCAAATGTGACTTCGCTAGTACTTTCTGACCCAGTTTATATGTACTTACAAACTTTTCGTGTAATCCATTATAAACTATGTTGGAGCTGTGTGTGTGTGTGTGTGTGTGTGTGTGTGTGTGTGTGTGTGTGTGTGTGTGTGTTTGTAATGAGTGCAGTAGGTAATGTCCAACACATCACTGCCTTCCTGTGTCATCTCATCTACAGTACACTTGTGTCAGCAAAAAAGGGCAACCACTTATGGCTTCACCATATGAAATGATATACATCTTAAGAACGTAAACTCTAACGTGATTAGTACGAACAATACATATAAACCAAACATTAAACAGCATATTCAACATAAATGTCATTTTGTCCTGAGTGGTTTTGTAACCGATTATTTGATTATTAAGTAGCATATATTTTGAAGGAACCATTTTGTAGTTACTCTAGTTACTCTCTGTATATAATCCAGTTTCTGGGCTTTTAAAGTACAGTATTAACAACTATCATGTTCATTTTGTAATATTTAAAAGAATTTCTGGTTATAAACTGTTGTACATAGCCTGGATCCTTTCTCAGTCCCTCACACCCTCACCCTCTCCTCTCCCTGCTCATCCCCTCTTCCAGCACTCCTTTGTTACCCGTGTAAGCCAGCAGTGTAATGGTTAGAATATGTAGCCCGCAACTGGGGAGAAAATTCGCCTCCCACGTCGAGCAGATTTTTGTACAACTTTGGATCTCTTTTCACCCTTTTAACCGAGCAGTACAACTACGGACCTGAGTATATATTCGATCGTTGCGTTTCATATTCTGTGGGATAATTATGATTTGGTTAAAATTCTCTACCTTAATGACCCAAGAGCAGTTGATAAGCATTTTTTTCTAAGCCTTCCTCACCGCCTCGTCTTCTCCCTCTGTGTATGGTCTTCTACTTTCCCTTCATTCCTCTCCCTCACCCCCATCCCTCAGCCCCGCAAAGAATGTTAATCAACTGATGTCGTGATAGTAACAATTAAAAAACATTGAGGCAGTCCACTAATCTCTCTCTCTCTCTCTCTCTCTCTCTCTCTCTCACACACACACACACACACACACACACACACACACACACACACACACACACAGAGCGCTTGTATCTTGTGGAATATAATGATGGGTATAGAACTCGGAATCTCCTCCCATCCCAAAAGCAGTTTTTTTTTTATTTCGATGAGAGATTTTCTCCTTTGAACCTATTTTTCCCTACAGACCTATTAAACCCATGGACTTATTATCATCATAAACCTATTCCACCATGTGAGCCAATTTCTTCCTTGGACCTAATTCTCCCAGTGAATTACTTTTCCTCTGAGCTATTTTCCTACACGACCTTTTTCCCTCATAGAACTTTTTCCTCCATTGGATCTGTTTCGTGAGAAGACCTCTGATTGGTATAAATAGAAAGTGTATTAGCTGTACTGTAACTTGTGTACTGTAGCCCAAATGCAGCCCTAAGTATGTAGGAAACATCCTCGATTGTTTTGGCGTTTAACACGTTCGTGTACGAGTTTTCGTTTTGCAGCTATGACTGATGAAAAAAGAAAGAACGAAATCGTTATTTTCACGGTTTGGGTTCGCGACTACCACGAAAGTTAACAGAGCTTTGTGAGCTGCTTTACAGTTAAATAGTGATGGCCTTTTGGTCTGTATGCAAAACTGGGCTTCACAAGCGTTTTTATGCTCGTACCCTTTCGTCTGATGTTTGTGACGTCTTTGGAATTTGGGCCCTCCATACATATTAAGGACGTTCATTCTTACTGATATTATCCCTTAATATTTTTTTATTAGCTACATAATTTGAGCCAGTAACATATAAGATGATACTGATACGCAAGGTGAAGTATTAGTAGGTGAGCAAGCCCAGTGAATAAAAATGATTTTCAAGCAAAATACGAACATGAAATTTTTGAAAATTTGGTCGGCATCAGACCATCGGTAGGGTTCACACACACACACACACACACACACACACACACACACACAGGACATAGAAAAGGTACCGGTACTGTTAAAAATGTCACCCCCCACACCACGAAAGAGACCTTACATGTTCATCGCCATAAATCTTCCTCTGACAGTCTTATGCTACAGTTTCATAGAAAGCTGTCACACTATCACAGTAAGTACAATTTACAGTGGAGAGCTGTTGGTGCCCTGGGAGCTGTGTGTCCCGGAACTGGGCATATTTGTTAACATTACGAATTTCCCCTGTGGTTATAAATTAATGGCAAATTTAGTCCCACCTCACGTTCTTAATACCGTGTTCCTGGCAGGCTAAACGTAAGGGTGTGGTGGAGTGACTGAGGGTGTGGTTGTGATGGATTGAGAGTGAATGGGGTCATAATGTGGGTAAGGATTAGGGCGTGTTGGATGTGAACGCTTGGTTGTGGCAAGAGAATAAGTGAGGGTGTGGTGGGGGAGAGGGTAAGGTTTTGGTGAGGATGAGAATGAGGGTAAGGTTTTGGTGAGGATGAGAATGAGGGTAAGGTTTTGGTGAGGATGAGAATGAGGGTAAGGTTTTGGTGAGGATGAGAATGAGGGTGTGGGTTTGATGGAAGAAAGTGTGAAGTTCTGGTGAAGGAGATGGTGAAGATGGGGATGTGGGTGGCGGGAAGAGCGTGAAAGTGCATTTGGGAGATGATAAGGATGTAGGTATGGTGAGGGAGAGGGTGAGATTGTGGATGTGGTGGGGAGAGCGTGTGGGTGTGGTGACGGCGTGGGGGAGGATGCTGTTCATTTATTTATTTATTTATTTTTGTGCGTGAGCCTAAGGGAGTGGTTGTGCTGTGATGTGTTGTGACACATGAAGAGAGTGTGAACAAGGACGGGAGGGGGGAGATGAGAATAAAGAAACTACTGTTGTCATGGTGTGGTGGAGGAATATTGTTTTTAAGATGTGGCTGAAATAGAATTGCATGATCATCTGTGGATGTAAGGTGATATGATGGTTGGGAGGTGCAGGGAAGGTTTAGCAGTGGAGTTGTAGTACGCTTAGGTGCCCATTCTACTCAGAAACTATGAAAATCATAGAGTTTGTTCCTGTATTAATATTAGATAGCTCCGATATGTGACTCTTCAGCATGGTTTTCATAGTTAAAAGAAGTTTTAGCGTGACATTCGCTGTCTTCTCAGTCCACACATCATATTTACACTAAATATAATACTCTTCATTCTTCATACCTCGTGCTCATGTGATGTCACCGTGTTCTCCGACATCAACTCTTCGATGAAGTGATCTTGACCTTACTTGTGCAATTGTATAGTGACCCCTGCTGTGTGGCCCTCCAGGTGTGTTAATAGAGAACTCCGTGCTTGCTCTCAGGCCCGCCGACAAGATTATCGACAACGCCCCTCCCTCCTCCTAAAAACTGTGCTAAATATATTGTGCGCGAAGTTTAGCTCACGACTAGACTGCTCCCTAATTAGTGTGTCACTGCACATTGATGTACTGCCAAAAGAATCCTGGTGCGCCCTAGCTCCTTCACCTCCGTCTCTATAAAACTGCGCTAAAAACTACAGGGAAATAATAGTTTATTATTTAAAGAAAAACTGAAAATACCATTTAATATGCATTTATCTATGTATACGTATTCCTTTCCTGACTCATTGGTAAGTCTATAAGAGGTTAAAATAAAAGAAGACGGCGGATCGGAGTTTCTTATATCCCTCTGCCCCTTCAGTATGACATAAAAATACTCGTACAGTATTACACAAGTTTGTACTGTAAATGTTATACACAGCCTTGTGCTAATGTGTTTAGCTATAGCAGTTCCTACTTCCTTTTATATATTTTCTTTAGAATTTCAATGATTCGTTACTGAGTGACCTGCGACACGTTATATTTTCCTCCCTGTGAACACTATCTTGGAGTGTTCGGGCCCCTCCTCGGGCCCGGGCCTCGGGGATTATCCCCAACTGCCTCCACTTCACCCTCCCCTCTGCCCTGCTTGCTCCCACCTCTGTTTCGCTACTCTGTGTACTCTGGCTCTGCACCCTTCAGTTGCGACAGTTAAGAACGCTGTCCCTGCTCTCATCTGTGTTGTTAGCTTTGTGTACTCGGGCGTCTGAAATATGCGGTAGAGTCACAGAGCTAATAATATGGAGAAAGATTTTACTGCCCTTCTCCATTTTTTTCTTTATCTTTCAGTGTAGTTGTACTCGTACATATGTATATATAATATTTATATATAAATGACACTTATTACTCACTGACCGTGTCCATCTCTCTGCTTATTCAGCCATCAAACACCTAATTCCAGAGTTAATTCACAGTGGTTTCTATTATCACCCGCCTTCAGCAAAGCGAGACAGTATAGTTTTTGTATGTGTGTGTGTGTGTGTGTGTGTGTGTGTGTGTGTGTGTGTGTTCTTATCTAATTGTATCTTTACAGGAATGAGTAAAGCTCGTACTGTCCCGTGTCTTAAACCATATTTCTCATACATATCATTAAATTTGTGAATTGTTTTGGCACACATTATTTCATTCAGTAGTGCATTTCACTTATCAATTGTTCTATTTGGGAAACTAAATTTCCTTACGTCATTATCGCCTCTCTTTTTACGCAGTTTTTTGCAGTGTCCTCTTGCTGTTGCATCCCCATAGGTTATGTAATCATTTATGTCTATTTTCTGCTTCCCTGATATGCATTTATATAGCATAATCATGTCTCCTCTTTTCCTTCTCCCCTGTAGTGTAGGCAGATTCAGTTTTTCTAGTCCTTTTTTGAAGCTTAGATCCCTTAAGCTTGGTATCCATCTTGTAGTGGCCCTTTGAACTTTTTCAGTCTTGTATATTTGTTTTTTGAGATGAGGACTACAGAATTCTGACGCATATTCCAGGGTTGGTCTGATAAATGATGTTATTATCTTTCTTAGCATGTCTTCATTTATGTATGTGAATGCTATTCTCATATTTGCAAGCAGTGTATACATATTCCGTGCCTTCTCCCTGATGTGGTCAGCCGGAGATAGTCTGTTATTAATAATCAGACCTAAGTCCTTCTCTCTTTCTGATATGTGTAGGGTTTTATTTCCTAACTTTAATCCCAATCGGGTCTTTTTCCACTTTTACCAAACTTGATTACATGACACTTGTCCACATTGAATTCCATTTGCCATGTATTACTCCATTCATGAAGTTTAAATTCTTCTTGTAGCTCTTTACAAGAGTCTGTGTTAGTAATTCTCCTTTGTATTTTTGCATTATCTGCAAACATATTTAAATAGCTTTGATTTCCAGTGTTACTGTCTATATCATTTATATACACTAAAAACATGATTGGTGCCAGCACTGAGCCCTGTGGAACTCCGCCAGTCACTTCCCTCCATGATGAGTAATTTCCCCTTAGGACTGTTCTCATTTTTTTTCTTTTTTCTTTTTTTTGAGAAAATCTTGCATCTAACAATACAGTTTGCCTCGGATTCGACCTTGATGGTACAGTTTCCATAAAAGTCCTTTGTGCGGTACTCTGTCAAATGCTTTCTTGAAATCTAAATAGATACTGTTCACCCAGCCTTCTCTTTTCTGTAATGTTTCTGTTACTCTATCATAGTAGCTCAACACATTAGTAACACAGGATTTTCCTTTTCTGAAACCAAACTGTCTTTCTGTTATCATATTATGTTCTTCTAAATGATTTACTCAAGCTTTTCTTATCAGCTTTTCTAATTACTTGCTTACAACACTGGTTAGTGATACTGGTCGGTAGTCGAGTGGATTTTGCCTTTTCCCTTTCTTGAATCAGGGAACAATGTTTCCCTTCTTCCAAATATCAGGTAGTTTACCTTGCCTCAAGGATCTCTTGAAAATTAAAGATAATGGTCTACTTAACTCATTTGCACATTCATGTAGCACCCAACATGAAATTTCATCAGGACCATTTACTTTTCTATCTATCTATCTATTGCCAGACGCCTCAATCCCGTTTGGGGTGGCCACAAACAAATCGCCTCCAAGTCGCCCTGTCCCCCGCCATTTCACTGACCTGCTCCCAACTTACACCCCCCTCTCATATACCTCTCCACCCCATCCTTCCATCTCATCCTCGGCCTCCCCCTCCCTCTTCCCCCCTCCACCTCACTCACATATACTCTCTTCGTCAGTCTTTCACTCTCCATCCTCTCCACATGGCCAAACCATCTCAGTGTGTTCCTCATAACGCTTCCTATCACATCCACATCAACACCACAACGCTCCTTTATATCCTCATTCGTCAGCCTGTCTCTCCATGTGACTCCACAGGCTCCTCTTAAATAACTCATTTCCACTGCTCTTACTCTTGACTTGTGTCCTTCCAGCAACGTCCAAGCTTCACTTCCATACGTTAGAGTTGGTATCACAATACTGTCATGTAGTAACTTTTTCACTTCCATGCTCACTTCCCTGTTTCTTATCACTGCTTTCAAAGAACTAGCCACCTTTCTTCCCTGCTGTACCCTTTCAAGCACTTCACCCTCCAAACCTCCATCCTTACTCATCACACTACCCAAGTACTTAAACGTACTCACATTTTCCATTTCCTCACCATCCAACCTCGCTGTACATTCACTGACTTCACCTCTCTCAAAGACCATCACTTTACTCTTCCCTGCATTCACCTTTAGATTCCGTTTCTTACACACTCTCCCAAACTCATCCACCAAGCCTTCCAGCTCCCCTTCGTCTTCACTCAACAACACAGTATCATCTGCAAACAACAGTACAGGGAGTTTCCAAACACTATCCTCTCTCACCAGGGCCACTCCAACATCCACTACCCTACCTTGTACCTCTTTTATTACCCCATCCATGTACAGATTGAACAACCATGGAGACATGACACATCCCTGTTTCAACCCAACTTTCAAAGAGAAAAATTCACTTAGTTCACCATCCACACGCACTGCAGCCTTCGCACCATCGTACATATGCTTCACAGCATTCAACAACTTCCCATCTACTCCATATATTCTTAACACTCTCCACAATCCTTGTCTATCCACCCTGTCATATGCATTCTCTAAATCTATGAAAGCCACATACAACTTCTTTCCCTTCTCTAGAAACTTTTCCACTAAAGATCTAAGAATGAATATCTGATCTACACAACCTCTTCCCTTCCTAAAGCCTCCCTGTTCTTCTCTGACTAATTTCTCAGTTCTTTCTCTAACTCTGTCAATAAGTATCCTACCATACACTTTTCCTATTATACTAAGAAGAAAAATGCCCCTATGATTACCACACACTTCTTTATCCCCTTTTCCTTTGTACAAGAGAATAATTATACCTGACTTCCAATCCTCTGGGACTCCACCTTCTTCCCAGGCCAATCTGCACATCTTCCACATCCATTCTACTACTATCTCTCCCCCATGCTTCAGCATTTCACCACACACTCCATCAATTCCTGGGGCTTTCCCCAATTTGACTTTCTTCATTGCTTCCATAACTTCTGTCCTACTGATTTCTTCCTGTCTTCTCACCTCCCTCCTTCTCCCAGCCATTCCCCAACCACTTATACTCGCATTACTTCCATCCTCTACGTTCAACAAATCCTTAAAGTGTTCTCTCCATCTGCTAACTTTTTCTCCCTTCTCCACTAGTAATCTACCATTTTTATCTTTCACTCCCCTGCTAACTTCACTTCCACCCTGTCTTACTCTTTTCACCTCTTTCCAGGACATTTTCTTACAGTCCCTCCACTATACACTCAAATTCCTTCCAAATTCCTCATCCACTCTCTTCTTATTCTCTCTTACTAATCTTTTCACCTCTTTCTTTCTACATATAACTCTCTCTTCCGCCTCTCAACTTCTTCCACGCCCCTGTTTCTCATCCATTCATTGTATGCTTTCTTTCTTTTGTGCCACAGCCTGTTTCATCTCTTCAGTCCACCACGCTGTTCCTTGCACCCCCCTCCGTCTTCTCTTCCTTCCACACACCACATCAGATGCTGCACATATTTCTTCTGTAAATATCCTACACACACCTTCCACGTCTCCCATCTGCTCCAATTCATATTTGCCCAATCGTTCCTCCGCTTCTCTCTTATACTCTGTCATTTTCTCATCCTCTTGTAACCCTTCCACTCTCCTTGCAACTACTCCTTCCTCTCGTCTTCCCCTTCTTCTATTCCTCCATCTTACTTGAATTCTAATTCTGGCCACCATCAAGTAGTGGTCAGAAAGTCCACTCCCCCAACCTCTATAAACTCTTTCATCCATTACACATCTTCGCATCCTTTCATCCACACACACATAATCAATCATTGCCTTCCTTTCATTCAGTTCACCACCCACCCTTCTCATCACTCGCCATGTATACCTGTGGATCATTTTATGCCTGAAGAGGGTATTGGCTATCACCAACCCCTTCCCAGCACAAATGTCCACTAACGCACTCCCATTCTCATCTATCTCAGCAGGCACACCCCGCTCATCAACTATTCCATCCACCTTCACATTCCCAACTTTACCATTCATATCACCAATCAAAAACACTCTCTCATTCCTTCCAAACTTATCCATGCACACTTCTACATTTGTCCAGAACTCTTCTCTCACTCTTCTAGCACGGTCTTGCGTTGGTGCATACACACACACTGTCACCCACATTTGTATTCCAACTTTCAACTTTAACCACACAATCCTTTTCCCAACTGATCCATACTGTCTTATGCTCCTCTTCCATCTTTTACTCACAACTATACATACTCCTTCCTTTGCCCTCTCATTATCACCTACTCCTGTACGTATGCCCCATCCATACTCCCTTTCTCTCACATTTTCTCCTCTCCATTTTGTTTCAGTTATTCCACATACATCCACTTTCGCACCCTCAAGCACCTGGACAATCTCTCTCTCTTTCACCTTATCGTTCGCTCCCCTTACATTCCAGGTTCCAATAACTATGTCCTTTGTCCGGTCCTTGGTCGTCATCGTTTGGTCAGTCCTTGTCCGAGGCTTATTGTTTGTTTTTTTAGTTAGTTGTTTTCCGGGGAGGGGCACTAACCCTCCGCCAACCCTTTTAGTCGCCTTTTACGACTTAATTTACTTAACTCCTCCTGTATTTCTTTTTCTGATACTTCTATATCTGGTAATATGTGTGGGCATGCTTGTTCCATATCATCCCTCTCAAAATTATTTTCTTCTGTAAAAACTGATTGGAAATTCTTATTTAGTGCTTCACAAATATCCTTCTCTTGTGTATAGGTGATCCCCTGATCCGTAATGGATTGTATTTTCTTTTACTTAGGTTTTGCTCCTGATGTAGCTGTAAAATACCTTTGGTTGATCACTACTTTTATTTATGATATCCTCCTCAAACAGTTTTTGGGATTCTCTCTTTATTCTTGTATTATCGTTTCTTGCCTGTTTATAATTGTTATATGCCCTTTCACTATTGTGTTTGTATCTATTCCACAACAAATCCCTTTTTTCTTTTGATTTTTTATATTCTGTATTGAACCATTTCTTTATTTTCTTTTCTGCTTCTTTGTGCCGTGGGATTTAATCCTGAACTCCTATTTCATAAAATTAAAATTATATATATATATATATATATATATATATATATATATATATATATATATATATATATATATATATATAGCATTTAAATCTTGTCCTCTAAGCTGTTTTTCCCAAGCAATTTCTAAGAAGTACTTCTTTAGGTAATGACAGTTTCCCTTTTTATAATTTAGGCTCTTTTTGTAACCTTCATTGCTGCTAACTATGTCATATGCAATCCTGAAGTTGCAATTAAGTACTGCATGGTCACTTTTGCCAAATGGAGGGTGATACATTAAATTTTCAGTGTACATCGACTCCTCTTTTTCTGGTGCTTTCCCTTACATGTTGCGTTAGGAAAAACTGCTGCACGAGATCCAGGAACTTTTGGTCCCAACAGCTTTCTCGGCTTATTATATCTAGAGTATTCCAATTTCTATTTGTATTAAAATTTCCAGTCAGTATAATTCTTTCCGATTTCTCTTCCATTCTATGTAATAGTGCTCTTAAACTCTGAATTGTACTCTCTGCCAGATCCTCATATTCGCCTCTTTCCCATGTGTTTGATCTGAGTGGCGTGTACAAATTGGCTACAGTTACTTTCCCTTCAGATATATTGATCTCTACTGCAATCAGTTCTACTTGTGAGAGTATATCTAGTTCTATTTCTTTGACTTTTAGATTTTTCTTTGTTAATATTGTAATTCCTCCTCCTTTAAGTTCCTATGTCTTTTCCATATAGTGTATTCCTCTAAGTTTAGGATGTCATTTGATATCCTTGGTGTTAATTTTGTTTCGGTTAGGCATATCATATGTGGTTCATTTTCTCTATAATTATTCATCTCTAATAATTTAGATACCATTCCATCCACATTTGAGTATGTCAGCTTAATAATTTTATTTATATACCTGTCATGACTTGATTCTACCACTTTCCTCCTTTTTATTTCCTCCTGTTTATGTACCACTTTCGAGCCTGCAATCCAATTACTTTGTAAAAAAATGTGTTCTTCTCCTCCTCTGATCTTCCCTCATTGTTTGTTTTTGCTTCTCCCTTTTCATTTCTGGTAATTCCAGTTCCTCTTGAGTTAGGTATCTTTTTATCCATACATTTTTGAATTCCTCTTTTTCCATGAGTTTCTTTGCATTTTTTAGGATCTCCTCCACAGTGTTTACACTCTGAAAGGTTACCTTTAGGGACCTTGACTTATTTCTCTCATATTTCCCTAACCTTTTGTATTCCTCTAGTCTTTATTACAGATTTCCTCTGATACTTCCTTCAGTATGCTCATTACATTTGCCATCTCCTTTTTGTCTCTCGAGATCTTGTTTCTTATTTCTTCCTCTTCTATACCAGTGATTACCATAGATTTGTTGATATCTGTTGAACCTCTGACCTATTTAGGATTGTTTTTGTATTATTCTTTTCACTTCCTTTTTAATGCTTTTTTCTTCCACCCCTGGTTCTAAGTCTACCATTACTTTCACCATTTCGGCATAAGTGGTTTCCACATTATTTTTGTAGCTTTGCACCGCTTCATTCACCTGTGTTATCTTCTCCCCAGTATCACAGCTCTGATCTATCAGATTGCTTACTTGCCAATTTGTCTCTGTATCATTTTTGAACTCTTCCATAATACTCTCATGGTTGACTACTGTACTTGCCATTTCACTAATTTTCCACCTAAGTGAGCTCACCTCCACTGTCAGCTCATCTATTGTTACATCTTTCTTATTGACTTCCTTTCCTAATTTTTCTATTTCTTCCTTCTGCAAGTGCAACTGTTTCTTAATTTCAACCTGAAAAAACATCTCTAGTCTGTTTACTCGTTCTACCAGTTTATTGTAAGTCTCCATTTCAACCAGTTCTTTGTAGAAATCATCATCCTGCTTTCTACCTTTATCCGCTTTTTTTTTTTTTTTTTTTTTTCCAAATTTGCTTTACTAAAGTAGGTGGCCATCATGCGGTACTAAGAGCACAGATACTACTTACAACATTCCCTGGCACAGAGTCGCAGACAAAGCAACTGATCAGCTGATTTTGCGCATTCTTGCGCTACTTTGTTTTCTTTACTAATTGAACAACAGTCTTACTTAAAACTTCATTTTATATTAGGACACCATTTAGTCTAACCTGGTACAGAGCTTGACTCTTATAAAGATACTAATTTAGGTGTAGCACTGGCCAGGTTTGGCCAGGTACGGAGTGGTGCTGACGTTCGTCTGCTCTGCTCGGCGCCACGTGTGTGTGTGTGTTGCCAAAATATTTCGAACAGTTGTGGACGAATTTTCACCAAACCTTCAGGAAACAGCAACAATGTGGATATGCAGAAGCCTATTCCTTTTGGTAAACAATTGTTTAAAGACGACCGAATGCCAGCCGCCATATGTATTTTTAATATGGACTTGCTATTTTCGAAACGTGGTTACTGACTTCTGTCGAGTTTTGCGAATTTTCTTAAAATCTGTTCTTAAGCCGGTAAAATATTTTGACGGACGATTAGCATTCGGCCCCCGGATGCTTTTTTTTTTTTTTTTTTTTTCAGATTTTGAGAATATACAGTTCTTTCTCTGAGGGTCTTCAGTCATCATACGTCCCATATACCTTTGTATGTCACAGTTTCATCACCATGTCGTCTCTTCTCTCTGCTACCAAGCCCCCTCCTTTTATCTGTCTGTCTGTCTGTCTCTCTATCTCTCTCTCAAGGTATATGCAAGGACACTAAAAAGCACAAAAGCATTGACATTAAAAAAAAATCTACTACATCTCAGCCTAATCATCTCCTTCTGTCCTTCATCAGGGATATGTTAGGGTGTGAGGATTTGAGGTGAAGATGTGTTGGGATATGAGGATGCAAGGCTGTGATGTATTAGAGTGTGAGGATACGAGACTGGAATGTCTTGGGATATAAGGAGGGGATGTTCCGGGATGTCAGGTTGGGATGTGTTAGATGTGAGGGTGTGATGTGTTAGGGTGTGACAGTGTGCGACTGGGATGTGTAGGAGAGTGAAAATATAAGAGTGGGATATGTGGAGGTGTGAGGATGTGAGAGTGGGATGTGTTGGTTTGTGACGATGTGAGACTGGCATTTGCTGGAGAATGAGTTGACTGACATGTGTCGTGTGACGAAACCAAATTTCTGAGGCTTTTACTGAGACCCCAAATGCTTATCTCCCTTGTATAATGGTTTGGTATCCCAAATAATGATGTGTTTTGCAGTGATCTTTTTTTTTTTTATGCGAGGAAGAAGGAACCAAAGGCCATGAGCCCGCAGTAACAGTTCCCTCGAAGAGAAAAACAAAATACAATAGAGAGCCAAATTCAAGATCCGATCATTTTGAGATGCCTGGACACACTGCGTTTGAAAGACTGGAGATCATAGGCAGCAGGAAATACAGACAGAGGGAGACAGTTCCAGAGCTGACCTGTTGCATAAATGAAAGACTGGGAGTAACGGTTAACCCTTGCATTAGAGAGCTGGACAGAAAAGGGATGAGAGTTTCCTGCCAGACGGGTGCTACGCGCCCGTCCTAGAGGTGGAGGAATGCAAGCAGACAGTTCAGAGGAGCAGTGACCATTAAAATAGCGATAGAAAAGAGATAAAGATGCAACAGTGCGGCGAAGAGACAGAGGTTGAAGGGAGTCAGTAAGATGAGGGGAATTAATGAGACGAAAAGCCTTTGACTCCACCCTATTGAGAAGAGCTGTATGTGGGGAGCCTCCCCACACATGAGAGTTGTACTCCACGCAGGGGCGGATAAAACCCCTGTATAGAGTCAACAATTGTGCAGGGGTAAAGAAAGAGCGGAGTCGGCTTAGCACACCCAATCTCTTGGAAGCAGATTTTACAAGAGGTGTAATATGATCTTTCCAAGATAAGTCCCGAGTAAATGAAACCCCAAGCATGTTCAAGGATGATGCAGGATTAAGCTGAATATTATTAAACATTAGTGGGTATACCTGTGGAAGATTTTGTCGGGTTGGTAGGTGTAAGAACTGAGTCTTAGATGCATTAAAAACAACCATATTGTTTTTACCCCAGTCAGAGATATGAGCCAAGTCAGACATTAGGTGTGCCATAGCCTCATCCCTTGTTTGTTGAAGTAACTGTTGAGATGGGCATTGCGGGAACCGAATGGAAAGTGAAGGGTGGAGTCATCAGCGTATGAGTGGATAGGGTTAGATGTACAGCTTAGAAGATCATTGATGAATAAAAGGAAGAGAGTTGGTGATAGGACAGAGCCCTGAGGAACACCACTGTTGATAGATCTAGGAGAAGAATGATGGCCGTCTACAACAGCGGCTATAGAACGACCAGAAAGGAAGCTAGCGATGAAGGCACAGATAGAATGATAGAAACCGTAGGAGGGCAGTTTGAAAATTTAAGATTTATGCCAGACTCGATCGAAAGCCTTTGAGATGTCAAGTGCAATGGCAAAGCTTTCGCCAAAGTCCCGAAAGGAGGATGACCAGGAGTCTGAAAGGTAGGTGAGAAGATCGCCAGTGGAGCGTCCCTGACGGAATGTGGTAGGACTACATATTATATTTACAAATCATAATAGATAGATAGATAAATAGATAGATAGAGAGACAGATAGAAGCAGGGAGTCAGATGATGAGAAGGTATTGTGTCTGCAAGAATCGAGCAATACTAAACATGCTTACACTGAGGAAAGCTGACAACAGCAGCCAGTAAGGAGATGATGCAGTTAGCTGTCAGCAGTCTTCTGGTGAACAAAGACCTAGTCCATCCACGAGGAACACACGTGACACACCCCTGCTACACCAGAATTTAGGAAAGAGAGCTCAGACGGAGGTTAGCTATAGAACAGAGAGGTCGAGAAGGGGACAAGCGATCCTAGAGACAGGTCACGGGAGAAGGGCTTAGCGATTTGAGAGAGAGAGACAGATAGCGAGACAGGGAGGTAGCAACCCTGGACTTATACTTCGTTCCGTGTGAGAGACTTGTTAATATTTCCAAGACAAATAAAAATAGTCCCATACTATTCTTTACCTCTCCTGTCACTACATGACAAATGGGAAAGCTACTACAAGATATAAAAGCCGCTTGACCACAAGTCTAAAATATATATGTATAACTCAACTACAACTCAAGCACAAAGAACCACAAGGTATTTTATGACACAAAGTCATTTATGACATTTGGTAGCAGCGAACGTATACGAACCTCGTCTACGATTCAACATTAAATTCCTACAAAATATCAAGATTGAAAACAAGAATACCTCTCACAACCAACAACTCACAAATAGCTCCTGACAGTTCTCTCCAACCAGCCCCCTCCGTCTCCCAGATCATCATGCTGATGCAGAGGTCAAGAGATCACACGACGCCTTGCAAGTAGTTTAACAAAATATTGATACGATCTTGCAATTTCTACGACGAATCAGCGAACTACAACCATCTACAATCAACTACAATTAACAACTCTACGTCGTCTGTATAATCTTCTACACGCACCTACAAGTAGCGGCAGTCTTCATCCCACAACGAGTAAATCACTAGAGAAAAGGACCGAGAAAACATCGACACAGAAAAACGGAACAAACAAACGAAGAGTGAGACACGACTCATAACTCATCTTACTCACTCATCTTCACTCAAGTTACTCATCGCTACTCATTCACTCACCACAGCTACCAGTGTGGGAAGTTGATGTCATCATGCGTGCTTGCTGAACAGACGCCACGTCAGTCAACACACCACCTGCACCACCACTCACACCATTCCTACCACGGTAAAAATTAGTGAGTTACATAGTTACTTCATTTATACAATACACAGTAATAGACAATAAGCTTCTGCACAAACATGTAACACGTGCTGTATAGTTACAGCTTAAATACACATACTTACTTCAGTTATCTGCATAACTCAAACATTAAATAATCACCAACAATAAATATTCTACACTGTATATATTCATTCATTTATTATAACATTTATTTACTACCAACGAGTGTTACCATTTATACCTACATAAAATACGTGTTTCATACATACAACTATACATATTATATCTACAAAGTGATAAAGAAAATATACCATCACAGTTACTCAGTGAGCGATTAAAAGAACTGTATTTAACATTTATTAATTAAAGCTCCCTAGTGGAAACAGACAAATTGAGTTACAAGGTAAACTAGAAAAAAAAAAATGGCCAACACAAATGACGTTAGCAAGAATGAACATCTTCAACACAATCGTGAAGACAATGATTTCCACACAGTGCTGACACACATATTACTCACGATAGGTACAGGTGAACAACAAGTCAGTGTGTATAGTTAATACTGTATATAGTGTGTATATATATATATATATATATATATATATATCTATATATATATATATATATATATATATATATATATATATATATATATATTTTATATAAAATAACAAAATATGGGACTATATAATATCATTTTCAATAATACCTGTGCAATATAAACTAAACTTTAAAAAAGTATCCCAAGGAAATTAGCCAGTAATTATGCAGCCATGAACAACATGGAAAAAGCGTACACAAGCAAAGAAAAACAAACTATAGAAAATCAATACATACAAAAAAAAAAAAGAAAGAAAGAAAGAAAGAAAAGTAAGAAAGAAAAAAGAGAAATAGAGTAAGATCATATAACAAACAAATGAAAATAAGTGTAAGTGTTACTACATATGCCAAAATACCACATAAACTACAAACAAAAAAGCAAATTGTTGTCTCCACAAACAAGTGGCATGACACATCATCACTATCATCGACCGCAGCATGTGTTAGGACTGCAATTATTACAATTATCTAACTCCATATTATAATTATGTAACAACAAACGATTACATTATGTTACACTTGTTACAATTATGTAACTACAAACAATATGTACCAATTTATGTGACAGTTGCATTAACAAGATGTAACTTTTATGTAACGTTAACTACAATTATGTAACTACAAACAATACTACAAACAATATGTACCATTTCTGTGACAGTTGCATTAACAAGATGTAACTTTTATGTAACTTTAACTACAATAATGTAACTACAAACGATATGTAACAATTATGTAACGACAAACGATTGCATTATGTTACACTTTGCCAATTAACAGTTGCATTAACAAGATGTAACTTTTATGTAACTTTAACTACAATTATAAGGCCAAGACACTTATGTAATAGTTGCATTAACAAAATGTAACTACAATTATAAGGCCAACACAATTATGCATTACCACAATATTTTGTAACAATTCATAAAATGTTACAATTATGTATTACCACAATGCACAATGTTAGTACAATATTATAAGCCATACAACTATAGCACAATTCTGTATTACCAGTATCATCATACAAGTTAGGTGAAATATTAGACATTACTAAAGTGATAACTCTATGTAATGTATAACCTAGCAGTATTACCATTGCACAATTATATGCGTACGTCTGTTGTACATACACGTCTTACAAAGTGTTATACAACAACCATTGCATTTATTCAAAAATGTATACAACTTGTTTAAAATGTAATATTACTAAATAATCACCATTTACTATGAATAATATATGTATACAATATTCATACAATTATCTTACTTTACAATATTATGTATTTCACTTAATTAGCTTATAAGTTCATTATAATGTATATATAATATGTATTAATATGTTATGACTATTAAATGTCGATGGAACGCCATTTTCGCGCGACCGAGCAGTGTGGTAGGACTACATATTATATTTACAAATCATAATAGATAGATAGATAAATAGATAGATAGAGAGACAGATAGAAGCAGGGAGTCAGATGATGAGAAGGTATTGTGTCTGCAAGAATCGAGCAATGCTAAACATGCTTACACTGAGGAAAGCTGACGACAGCGGCCAGTAAGATGATGATGCAGTTAGCTGTCAGCAGTCCTCTCGTGAACAAAGACCTAGTCCATCCACGAGGAACACACGTGACACACCCCTGCTACACCAGAATTTAGGAAAGAGAGCTCAGACGGAGGTTAGCTATAGAACAGAGAGGTCGAGAAGGGGACAAGCGATCCTAGAGACAGGTCACGGGAGAAGGGCTTAGCGATTTGAGAGAGAGAGAGACAGATAGCGAGACAGGGAGGTAGCAACCCTGGACTTATACTTCGTTCCGTGTGAGAGACTTGTTAATATTTCCAAGACAAATAAAAATAGTCCCATACTATTCTTTACCTCTCCTGTCACTACATGACAAATGGGGAAGCTACTACAAGATATAAAAGCTGCTCGACCACAAGTCTAAAATATATATGTATGACTCAACTACAACTCAAGCACAAAGAACCACAAGGTATTTTATGACACAAAGTCATTTATGACAGGAACTCATACTGACAATCGGAAAGAAGGTTGTAATAGGAACGATGCCTTAAAATTTTTCTGTTGAGAATTGACTCGAAAACTTTTGAAATACAGGACGTTAAAGTAATTGGACGATAGTTGGAGGGTTGGGAGTGGTCCCCCTTCTTTGGGACTGGCTGAATGAGAGCAAACTTCCAGCAAGAAGGAAAGGTACAAGTTGACAGACAAAGGCGAGTTTGCCTAGGCAGGGTGTAAGCACAGAAGCACAGTTCTTGAGAACAACAGGAGGGACCCCATCAGGCCCATATGCCTTGTTAGTACTGAGGCCAGTGATGGCAGAAAATACATCAACTGAAGAAATTTTAATGTCAGCCATGAGGAGGTCAGAGGGGGGAAGTGATGGAGGAACAGCACCGGAATCGTCTAATGTGGAATTGGAGGAGAAAGTCTGTGCGAAGAGTTCTGCTTTATCAGTAGAAGAAATAGCTACAGAACCATCAGAGTAGAAAAGAGGAGGGAAGGATGATGAGGTAAAGTTGTTAGAAAGATTTTTGGCAAGGTGCCAGAAGGAGCGGGAAGAATTCGAGTTGGAGAGTTGAGAGCATTTAGTATGGATGAAATTATTTTTAGTAGAGCGAAGAACTGACTTAGCACGATTCCGGGCAGAAACGTAAAGATGATGTGATTCAGGGGTGGGTTGGCTCCGGTACCTTTTGTAGGCCCTCTCCTTGTTGCGGACAGCATTAGAACAAGCGTGATTAAACCAAGGCTTTCTTGCGTTAGTCAAAGGATATGAGAAAGGAATGTATGCTTCCATGCCCGAGAGAATAACCTCCGTATTGCGCAAGGCACACTCAGATGGCTCCCGGCCATGGAAGCAATAATCATTCCAGGGAAAATCAAAGAAGTACTGCGTGAGGGCCTCCCAGTCCGCGGCTCCAAAATGCCACAGACGACGTTTCCCTGGAGGGTCCACGGGCCGTACCGGAGTGATAGGACAGGTTAAGGTGGATGTATTTAGTTGTGATGATTTACTCTGTAATGCGGCTAACATTACACTCCAGCCTGTTACATCTTGTTAGATAGAAGAGAAAGAGCTATCCCAGCATTTCCGGTAGATTCTATTGGTTGGCCATGTGTTAATCCCAGCCGGACTGGTTTTATACGTGTCATCCTTTCACCAGCTTCTCAGCCTACCTGGCTTGCTATACTTTTCTTTCTTTTTCTTTTTCTTTTTTTTTTACAGCTAACTTAACCTATCAATTACAGCACTTATATCTTTGCTGTAGTAATAAAACACGAATAATATGGGTTTTACGTAAGTCGAGCCATAACAGACAGATTCCGTTCTTATTACTCTCGTGTCCAGAAGGTCAATAAGGTGGTGCACAGTTTTTTTTTTTTTTCTCTCCCTCTCTTGTTTTGAATTAAAATAAATAAACAAGAATATTATATGTTAATTTTCAGAAAATGTCTCTGCCTATGAAAAGGGTGAGAAATTGAGAGAGAGAGAGAGAGAGAGAGAGAGAGAGAGAGAGAGAGAGAGAGAGAGAGAAACGCTCTGGTTTTATTCTCCCAATAGGGCACGTTCATGATCTCAAGGGATATATATTCTTTCGCCCTGTTCTTTCATTGTTCCTTTTTCTTCTTCATAATCCTCCTCCTCCTTTGCTCTACTCTGCTTTCCTTCCAGAAATACTCTTCCTCCTATGTTCTTCTTCCTTCTTTCCCTTCCTCTTTCCTCTGCTCTTTTTCGTTCGTCCCTTGCTTCCTCCTTCTGCTCATCTTCCTTCATTCCTCTCCTCATTCCTTGCTCTTCTTCATTCGTTTTCTCCCTGTCATTCATCTGGTTATCTCCTCCTACTTTTTTTTTTTTGCCCTTATTCTAGTTCATTAAGTACTTAAGTACTTCTTTCAGTCTTATAACTTTGCCCCCTCCCTACACTCCGTCTCTGTTTTCCTTATCTTGGTATTCTTTCACAATAGTTTTCTATTCCCTGTTGTTCCTACTCTTCTTTGTATATTTGGCCATCTTTCTTCTCCTTAGCAACACTTGTCCCTCTGTGCCTTTTTCCCTGACCCTCCTTCTCATCGTTCTCCTGCTCGTTCCTCTCTCGCTATCCTGGTGTTCCTTCAGCCCTGCAGGTCGAGTGGGACAGCCAAACTCCATCGACAATATTTCACCCTCGCCACGAATTTCCATTCAGGTTCGATCTGGTAGGGATTTCCGTTTTCAATTTTTCTTACCTTCAGAAAAATCACCATTACTTTCCACAGGACGGCAGTTCTTTCACGTAATATATCGTTTATCCATTATTATTTTGAGGACAGTTCCTGAAGATTTCATTGTATTCCACGCAGAACCTAATTTTCCGCATCACATTTTCCATGTGACGTACTTTACGTCTTATTTCCCTCACTATGACCAAAATTTTGCACGTTTTTGTTGCTTGCATTGAAAACATCATCCATCTTCTATAAATATCTCTCTAATGATGTGCTTTGTTTTCATAAACTAAATTTTACACGGCTGATTGTTGCAGATTCACGAAAATATTCTAATACTTCAACTTTCGCCATTATTTCTTTTCCAAGCAGCTGTCATCCACAATACAGCCTGATCCAAACAATTTTTTCACTTGCAATTCATGAAATGTGACATTACTGCTCGCGATGATCATATCCAAATATTATACCTGCCAATAGGCTGCCTTATGCCTTCTCTGGGGTTCACGGAGGATCTTGGTCATGAGAAGGCCAGACGTTAGTGTCTTGTGGTCCAAATCACTTATGTCACTGGAGAACAACTTGGCGGCGTTTTACATAACAGAAATCCTTCGGGACACCTTTTGGATCCGACCTTTGAATCGATAACGGTTGGCCTCCTCCGAGCAGGAGTCAGATGCACGTACAAATTTATAATAAATTTTCACTTGTAGTTACGATTTGTTTTGCAAGAAGGGCACGGAAGGGAGAGTGCAGTCTTCTCATGTCCCCTGGTATATATACAGTACATATGAGAGACAAATTATGGAGGCTGCAAATCTTCCTGTGTGTCTAGATTATTTGCAGAAAATGTAGGCTACGACACGGAATGGCTTGGAAATTCCAGAGAACTGACTGATATTACTACTTCCGCGTGGCGGGATATTGTATTGCTCTACACTCGCCAGTGGGTCAATATCTGCGCAGGGTTAGCCTGGGGCTAAATGATTTGGGAAAGGGGTATTGGAAAAAACTGGGAGGAAGAACGAAGTTGAAGGAGAATAGAGGGAGAAAGGAATAGAAAAAGATGGGACTATAAGAGAGTGGTGGAAGGGACGGATGAGGAGACATGATGGAAAAACAATATTGCGTTGCTGTCGAGATTGGAAGCCCGTCAGGCGGAAGTCAGGACGATATCTTGTATTTCTTACTTTATATATTGATGTTGTGGTGTTCTACATTTTGATGTCCTGCTTCATCCTGGACAGCGAGAGAAAGAGAGAGAGAGAGAGAGAGAGAGAGAGAGGGTGGGGGAGATGAGAGGGCGAAAGGAGGGTAAGTACTGTAGAGAAGACGGCGCAAGAATCACTGCAAATACTATACGTAACACCCATCCTACAAAGGTACGCCAACATTTTTTTGTTGACTGAGGAAATGAAAGGTGCTGTACTTACTATTTTCATTATTTTATAGCAATATGAGTCACACGAGAAAAAAAAAAAAATGTTAGAAAAAACGATACTCTATCATTTGGGGGGAAATGAGAAAAACAGAAGGCAGGACACATTGTTGGCAAAGGACTGCCGACACACTTTTCCCTGTTGATGTAAATCGCTTCCATTAACTTCAGCATTTCATTATACACATAGTAGTCTCTCTCTCTCTCTCTTTCTCTCTCTCTCTCTCTCTCTCTCTCTCTATGTGTATATATATATATATGAACGTATTTATGTATTACTTTATCTGTCTGCCTTTCTATGTATCTCTCTCTCTATCTATCCGTCTTTCTCCTTAGCGTGGATCCTCTGCGTCTGATAAATGACGCTAGTTGATTCACTTTTTGGTTACGCAATTTTTCCCCACAGTCAAACATGAAATCCAGCCTTTTTTATTTTTTCTGGAAAATTTTTCTTCCCTGTTCTCGCCAAATTACTCTTTCTCACCAAATGCGAGTGATTCTTCACTCTCTCGCAAATTTGATCTTCCATGTTCTCGCCAAGCTATTCTTTCTAATTTTTGACCAATTATCCTTCTCTGTTCTTGACAAGTTATTCTTCTCTTTCCAGCCAAATTATCCCTTCCTGTTCCAACGAAATTATTCGTCTTTTCTTGTGACAAAATATTGCAGCTGACACTATTTTGAATTTCACTTTAGTTACTACCAAATAGCCTATATTTGTGTAGTTTATTTCTCCCCCAATGTTTTTTCAGAACTCAACGTATTGGACTCAATATCCACACGGTAGGCTAACCTTAACCTCACTGTTAGCACTGAAATTACTGCTTGATATGATGTTAAAGTTCATAATGTAGAATGGTTACTGCATTCTGCCAGGACTGACGATGCTGGTCTAGAGTGCGGGCTGTTTGCAGAATCGTTTAATTTCACGCAATTGGTAAAACAACCAAACAGAATACCATATAATCCTGACAATAACGCCTATCTCTTAAATCTCTTCCAGACAAATAATCCAGATGAATACAGGATAGAAGTACTGTCATCACTGGGATCCTCCGACCACAATCTCATCAAAGCCTCATTAGTTAGTTCCCCCAAATCTCCGCGTTCTGAACCTGTCAGGGTGGCCAGATGGCACTTTGATAGGGCAGACTGGGATGGATTCAGAAATTATCTTGTTGATATTCCATGACAGTCATTTTTCTCTGGAGACATCAATTCTACCCAGTCCCACATTAATGACTTGCCACAAGCTGGTATGGAATTGTTCATTCCCAGTCAACTGTTCCCTAAAGTATCACACGCCCCAAATCGTTTGATCGCAGTTGCGTCAGAGGAACGACCCAAAAGTCAATAACTTATAACTCTTACTTGAAGTCATAATCATAAAAATCGCCTAGTCAATTAAAAATTCCTAGAAACAATGAAAAAACAGTAATAAATGTTACAAAATCAAACTTTCTTCACAACCAAGCAATTAAATTATTAACGGTCGTAATGACGATAGAATATTCTGGTCAGGTCTTAGTTCTTTCAGTAATAACTTCAACAAGTCATCACCCGTTCCCCCAATAAAATCTTCAGATGGTAAAGTTACAAATGACCCGATTGGTAAGGCGAACATCCTTACTAGTACATTTGCCAGTAATTCTACTTTAGAGGAAATTAGCCAAAATGTCTCTGTACTAGAACTTGACTCTTCTGACACTGCTCCACTGGAGATACAAACTAGATATGTAAAATGTATCATAGACAATTTACTAACTAACAAATCTCCAGGCCCAGATGGCATTGTCCAATTGTTTAGAAAAAGTGTTCCCCAAACTTGCTCCTATTGTAGCCAAATTATTCAGACTAAGTACTTCTTCATTCCCTGATTCATGGAAAGAAGCCAATATCCACCCAAATACAAAGAAAGGAAGTTCCTCTGACCCCTTTGATTACAGACCAATACCTATCACGTCTTCTCTTGGTAAAGTATTTGAGATTGTAAATAATAAGCACATAGTTAAACACCCTGAATCCAACAACTTAGTGACAGACAGTACGGTATGGTTTTCGCCTCAACAGATCCGCTGTAGATATACTCGATCTCATGACTCATATCACCAATCAGTCAGTTGACCAACATGAAGGAACTCATGCTGTACCCTTTGATATTTCTAATGCTTTTGACAGAGTGTGGCACCGTTCCCTGTTATCCAAGCTCCCTTGCTATGGCCTAACGTGTTTTATTCCTCTGATTTCTTAATATATCAGCAACAGAAAGATGAGAGTTAAAGTAGATGATGTAATAATCCAATATCCACACTCTTAATGCCGGCGTGCCACAAGGATCTGTTCTGTCTCCAACCCTTTTCCTAATTCATATTAAATAATGATCTCTTATCCATCACCCATAATCCCATCCATTCATATGCAGATGACTCAACACTTCACAGCTCATTCACACATAAACACCCATTCACAAAGTTCATTATATTGAACTCACAATTCAGTACAGCAATTTCCATAGATCAAGACTTATTTAAGATCACTGAATGGGAGAAAAAATAACATTGTCTCATTTAATGGTAGTAAAACCAAATATATACAGTCTACTAATAGAAATTTCCTGATTCCTATATTACCTTCAATGCTGCTAATATTCCCATTTCTAAAAGTATTGAAATTCTCGGTGTTTCACCTAACAGTTCAATCAGCTGGACCTCTCGTGTTAGATCACTTGCTAAAACCACTTCAAAGAAACTTAGATTATTGTACAGAGTCAGTAACTTCTTCACTGACGAGCAGCTGGCTATAATTTACAGTATAAGAGTCATGTGCACTCTCAGCTGGAATACTGTTCATCTTTGTGGGATGAATATGGAGAGGTTGCACTAAAACTAAACAAAATTTAGAATAAAACTGTTAAAATTATCAATAACCCTACTATTGCAAATGAACTACCTCCGCTACAAGTAAGAAATGTTGCCTCCCTTGCTTTATTTTACAGATACTTTTATGTCAAATACTCAGACAAAGTTGCATCCATTGTGCCACTCCTCCATGCCTTCTCTCGCGCAACACGGACATCTGGTAGCACTCATGAGTGGACTGTCACACTGCCGTACTGCAGAACTTCTGTCCATCAGAATTCTTTTACTCTCCGATCTGCTTCTCTTTTGAACTCACTTCTCCAGATTGGTTTACCCCCAAACTTCAACCAGCGGCTGTTCCAGTCCAACTGTTACAGATTTTTTATGAATGGAGGACACCTGTAATCTGGTGCATGGATTTTTTTTTTTTTTAATCATTTGTTGTTCTTTCCTGTGTTCTGTCATTAAAAAAAAAAAAGTACATCTTCTCTATTCCCACCAATAAACACGTCCCTGTTGTTGCCATGTTATTTGTCCCTGTGCTGCCCAATAACAATTCCTTCCCCGTTGCTGCCACATTCTTCTCTATCGCGCCAACCTCTCACACTAGCACCCAACTTGCCCTATTCAGAAGTTCTCAATTACGTGTTTCTGATGCAGCGAGATACTTCCTCCGATTCTCTTTCAGTAATTCGTTCCAACTGCTATTTCTAAACGATCTTTTCCACAAGTACTGTATAACTTATCTGTTTCTCTTGGAACTAATTGTTGGTAATTAAAGGGTAATAACAAAAGTTGGCATCAAATTTCTGTGATGTACTGATCATCAAAGCAACCAGAAAGCTTAATAAACATGTCTAAATTATTTAATACAGAATTATATGATGTTTTAGTTATACACATTTAACAAATAAGGTGATAAAATATAATGTTTAGCTAACAGAGTGAAGCATTCATTCACCAACACGGAACCTGCCACGGGGTTTTTGTGATTTTTATATTACTTGAAAATTTAAAATGTTGCTTGTAAATATGGACAATAAATTGACTTGTGAAAATCAAGCAATGACTGCTTTATGCCGGCTTACTTCGCCGATTCGCTAAGGACGAGAATTTATTTCCTTTCTCAGCAGTACACAGCAGAGACTAATTACTCACAAATGCTGTTCGTTAGTACTGCTAGCCTCACGAGAAAGTGACTCCACCCCTGACAATCAATAACTAATGCTATGAATGATAAACAGGTTCTTGCTGATGCATTAACTCCTGGTTGCACAACGGATTTTAAGCTTAATACAAAAGGACTGGCCTAACTACCAGTTATGAATAATGCAAAGCATTTATGCAAAGTAGGAGCTGCAGTTAGAACAAGCTTAATGTAGAGAAATAAAACACGAGTTTACATTACATCAAGCTCAAAGAGAAAAGAACTGAAAATTTATTTTGATAAAATATAATGTTTAGCCAACAGAGTGAAGCATTCATTCACCAACACGGAACCTGCCACGGGGTTTTTGTGATTTTTATATTACTTGAAAATTTAAAATGTTGCTTGTAAATATGGACAATAAATTGACTTGTGAAAATCAAGCAATGATTGCTTTATGCCGGCTTACTTCGCCGATTCGCTAAGGACGAGAATTTATTTCCTTTCTCAGCAGTACACAGCAGAGACTAATTACTCACAAATGCTGTTCGTTAGTACTGCTAGCCTCACGAGAAAGTGACTCCACCCCTGACAATCAATAACTAATGCTATGAATGATAAACAGGTTCTTGCTGATGCATTAACTCCTGGTTGCACAACGGATTTTAAGCTTAATACAAAAGGACTGGCCTAACTACCAGTTATGAATAATGCAAAGCATTTATGCAAACTAGGAGCTGCAGTCAGAACAAGCTTAATGTAGAGAAATAAAACACGAGTTTACATTACATCAAGCTCAAAGAGAAAAGAACTGAAAATTTATCCATTACAATGAAATAAATTTACGATACGTTTCAAAATGAATTCAAAATAACAAAGAGAATACACTCACTCGCTCACTCACAAGCTAAACTAAACTCTTAAGCCTAGGAAAAACGAAAAGAAATACTGGTCAGTTAAGGGGACTGAGTGGAATGAACTGGGCGTCGGTGCTAGGACAAACGCTGCAATACGCTAGACCTCTACTCCAAATCACTGTCTAAGTGGAGATTCAGGAACTCGCTGGACAGTGGCGGTGCTGCTCCACACTGGGCCCAAATGAACCTGCACTCACAGCATCTTAATCCTGATTGATTTCAAACTGCGAGGCAAGGGCTGGGGCTGGCCGCTAACTGCCAATGGAAATAATGAGCGAAACATGCCCACAATAAATCACTCAGCGAAGGCACCAATGTCGCGGGCAAGGATGATCACTTATGAAACAGTGAAAATTACTCTGAAAACACTCCCGATCGGGTGAATACAGGGACGGTTAAACTGAGTGATAAACAGTGGAAATTCCACTAGAATTAGTGGTTTTCCACCAAAGTTCAGTGTCACGTGTTTGTTTAGATGCAGGAAAAAAAAATTTTACGATATATACATGCAGATAAATCCTAAGTCACACCAGATTTACACACTGTTGTGTGTACTACCCTGCTACAGGAGAAAATTAGTTGCCAGTGAGTGAAAAAAAAACTCATATTTACGTTAGTAGAAGCAAGCTTGAGGAAAAAACTCCGAGACGATGGTGAAAAATCCTGTACTCAGGTCAAACTGAGCGAAAAGTTCGCTACATTTACATTAACAACTAAATGTTATGTAGCGTGATGTATGTAATACATGGTGTAGGTGTGACAGTTGTGGTGTAACTGTGCCTATGTGTAAAATTATGTAATACAATAGTAAATAATGACGACGAGGCAGAAGAGAAGAGGTGGCAGCATGCGACAGGGATGACCAGCTGATCTGCACGACAATGCTGCACCCGCCAGCTGCACCCGTGATAGGAATCAAGGTGGAGCATCAAAAGTGTCATTTCTCTCTCTCCCTGCCTAGCAATCAGTACTTATGTTTTTATTAACTAGGAAACGTAGTCTTTGGATTTACAAATCTCTCAGAACACTTGTAGTTTACTGGTTAACCTAGCATTATTAACCAGGAAACGTGCCAGTTCTTGAATTGCTCAAATTTCTCAGAACGGGCAGTTTACTGGTTAAGCTAACATTATTAACCAGGAAACGTGCCAGTTCTTGAACTGCTCAAATTTCTCAGAACGGGCAGTTTACTGGTTAACCTAACTCTATACTTACAATTAATGACAGGAAGCTGAGAATCCCTATGCAATCTCAGGCAGGTCACGTTTTAACACCCACCGTGGGTGTGAACACTCAAGTGGATAATGTGCATTCTCCGGGAATCCTATCGAGAAGGCCCACAGCTGGAGACGTTCCACGAGGTAATTCATACACAGCCTCGGATTGTCCTTATGGGGGTCTCAAACTTCCCATTAACCTATGGTATACATGTATGTACAGGCCCTGGACATAATGTGTCCTGTGGGGCCAACAGGCGAGACGTCAGGTCTGCACCCACATTACCACTGCCCTGTCTCTCAACTGACTCTGAGATTATGGGTGTGGATTCACACTTCACAGGAAGGACATGTCCCTGATTGGTGTTACATGGACACACGTTGCAGGAACGCACAAAGCTATCTATTTCTCGTCCCATCCCTGGCCAGAAAAAGTCAGCACGGAAACGGCCCTGGGTTTTTCTTTTGCCCATGTGACCTCCTGAAGCTGAACAATGACCCCATTCTAACACTGCTTGGCGGTACTTAGCGGGAACAATGAACTGCAGTTGAACCTCACCCTGGGGTGTTCGTGACTCACGGTACAGCTGTCCTTGTTTACGAAAGAACTTGGCTTGACCTCCCCATGAATACCTTATCACTCTACCCTTTTGTTTCTCCTGCACGGCAGCAAGTGTTGGGTCAGAGTGTTGTTCTTGAACAACAACTTGGCTACGCATTACATCTTGCAGCGATTCAATAGTCACCGGGGTGACACAGTTTGGAACCTCAGCCATGGCTTGTGTTTCTGCAACTGAAGTCTGAATAGCATCATCTTCAATGCAATAATACTTGGCACCGGGAATATTGGCTATGATAAGGTCAAATAAAGGTTCTGGCAAGACAACTGCGACTGTCATATGAGTGTAAAATGGAGATGCCACCTGGATACATGCCTCAGGGAACAATCTCACTGATCCGTCAATAAGGTTACCTTGGATCTGTTGACCTGTATACTCCTCAGGCCGAACTAGACTCTGCCTGACAGAGTAACCTGAGGAACCATTGTCTCTCAGGACCTTCACAGGAATGCCTCCCACAAACACTGGCTGAACAAGGAAGGCACTGTCACCTGTGGGAAGGCCTGTGGAGGAAGCAGCTAGCCACTGATTAGGCTGCTGAATAAATGATGCAACAATCATGGTGCCCTGAGAATTTGATACTTGAGGGGTTGTACTCACTGTCTGGGGAGACGGAGCATTGGCCTCCTGTGGAGGAGTGTTCACTGTCGCTGAGGGACTAGAGAACTGTGGGGAAGTACCCGTACTGGTAGGGACGACACCACCATGCTGCTGTTGAGGAATGAAGGCTGCGTTTGCCTCCTGCCTCCGATACACTGGGGCTGGTGCTGAAAAGGTTTGTCCTGATGGACGATTGCATGGCTCATACTGCTGCTGGTTATGGTACTTGCTGTACTGCATCCACTCAGGTTTCTGAGTGTTTTGCCTCTGGTCCTTCTTGTTTGGACCTTGACCATTATTCTGAGAACGGCCTTGTTGCTGGGGTTCAGTCTGAGACGGTTTCCCAGATTTATCAGCTTTCCTGTTCCAGGTGTGCTGCTTACGAGTTTAATACCCATATGTAGTGAAGAATGCATCAGCCTTGTTCACCATATGGCTGGCATCCCTTACGTGGCAGATTTTAAGCTGAGCCATAAGTTCAGTAGGCCACGACTTTTCTAGCTGCGTGCGCAGCACAAGGTCGATTATCCCCTCACGCGAGGAATGAGTTTCACCTTTCTCCATCCACTCATCTAAGTAGGCAGTAAGCCGATCAAGAAACTGAACGGCAGTCTCTTTTTCTTGTAAACGCGCCCTCATAAACTGACTACTGGCGTCATCAATTGTGAGACCGTACCCTTTGACGAGTGCAGCCATCATCATCTCATTCGTGAGATTGTCTCCACGAATTCTGTGGAGAATATCGAGGGCAGGGCCCTCAAACAGGTTAAGAAAATGAAGCCGCTTAGCTGCATCAACCAGCTGGTAAAGCTGAGCCATGTCTTCAAAACGAGCTATGTATGGCTCGATTCGCTCGCCTTCCTTGTATGGGGGAAGCTTGATGTGTGGGGTCGCCAGAACATGTGCAGGGAGAGTGCTTGTGGAGCTTGTGCCAGCTGCACCAGATGTGTCTGAAGCCAAAGAATCTCACTTGAGCTTCAACATTTCAAGTTCATGTTTTTCGCGTGCTTCTCGCTCGGCACATTTGTGTTCTCATTGTTCTCGCTTGTATTCACGTTCTCTCTCTCGTTGTTCTAACTCGAGTTGACGTTCTCTCTCACTTTGTTCTCGCTCTTGTTCTAACTCGAGTTTGCGTTGTTTTTGCTTGCATTCACGTTGTTGTCGCTCTTGTTCTAACTCGAGTTCGGGTTGTTTTCGCTCGTGTTCACGTTCTCTCTCACATTCCTTGCATTGTTTTCGCTCATGTTCACGTTCTCTTTCGCGTACTTCACGAGCATCTTTCTCACGTTGTTGCTCGTAATTAAACCGTGAGAGGATGTAGTTATGAATTTTTTTGGGTTTCGCTAAGCCCCATATCTCTAGCTTCCTGTACATAGACGTTGGCAGCCATGATGCTAACTCAGTCTAAGTAAACTAGCAACTCAGTACTGACTGCAATTTTGCAAAGAAAGATGCCAATAATCAAGAATAAAGAATATAGGCACAGGTTAGTGGTGACCAGTTTTATCTAACTGAATTGGTAAAGAAAGAAAATTAAACAAACAACTGACTGTGAAAACTCTTACGTAAATTAATAGAACTGAATAAATAATCACCAGTAAGATAGTCTTTAACCCACCCCATCCCGACCACTTTTCCACCACTGACTCCCCCCAATCCCGACCATTTTTGGAAATTTTTTTTTTATGCTCAAACCTCCGTTTTTGGTTAGAAACATCGAAAATTCATAGAGAAATCGCTCACCTGAGGTTTAAAATACTCGATCCAGGTAACAGTACCTCCTTACCTGACTGGGTTTTCTAACAGGCTGGCGCCAAAGAAAACGAGTTCTATGGGAGGGTAATTATTTCACACCACTCATAAACGGTATTTATTTATTTACTTGGTATGAATTTATATGTCGTACGAGAGTATATTAGTTTTCAAACAGTAATATAGGCATTATAAGCATTGTTTCACTCACTAACTCATCACCATACCTGACTTTTTTTTGCCACCTTACCTGATCATCATTTCTGACTGTTTCTTCCTCTAATGCTATGTAAAGTTTGTCCTCCACATTGTCATTGATTGGGGAATCACTCTGGCCCTGAACTTCGTACTGTGGCATGACATAGCTTTACTGGCCAGGTCACTGATAACAGGTGAATTGCTGAAACAATGGCGTGCAGGGGGGGAGAGGAGGTCATGCTGGGTAAGGCATTGTCCCTGCCTGGCATTTTGTAGAGGAAGGTGTCCCGTGTATGCGTACCAAAAATCACTCGCGAAACTTGAAAATTGTGCAAATTAGGGACCTTGCAATTGATTTGCGTTTATGTATGTCGACGGGATTGGCAGTGACAAAACGTGTGGACGTTAATTCACGTCGGCGGGACGCCGCAGGTTAATGATAGTTACCTAAGTATGAGTGAGTGAGTATTATCTCGTGGATAGCTTTAGAGGTAGGAGTTAATATCCTGAAATGAGGTCGCCAAATGTCACTTTTTTTTTTTTATAATCAATATTATAGAATATTATTCAATAATACTTGAGAACAGGACAAAGAATTGGCTTGTGAAAATCAAGCAATGCTTACTTTATGCTGACTTACTTTGCCGATTCTCTAAGGACGAGAATTTATAAACTTTCTCAACAGTACACAGCAGAGACTAATTATTCACACGTGCTGTTTATTAGTACTGTTGGCCTCTGGAGAAAGTGACTCCACCCCTGGCAATCAATAACTAAAGCTATTAATGATAAACAGGTTCTTGCTGGTACAATTAACTCCTAGATGGCACAACGGATTTAAGTTAATAAAAGGACTGGCCTAAGTACCAGTTGTGAATAATGCAAAGCATTTATGCAAGCTAGGAGCTGCAACTAGAATAAGCTTATGGAGAAATAAAACACGAGTTTACATTACATTAAACTCAAGAAAAAGAACTGTTAAATTTATTGATTACAATGAAATAAATTTAGGTTACATATTTCAAAATGAATTCAAAATAAGGAGATCGCACTCACTCGCTCACTCAAAAGCTAAACTCTTAAACTTAGGAAAAACAAAAAGAAATACTGATCAGAAAAGTGCGGTAAGCAGAATGGACTGGGCGTCGTTACTGAGGAAGGACACTGCCACACTCACTGATCCTCTCGCTGGCTCACACTAGGTGGAGACTTCAGTAATCCTCTGAGGAACGACCTGGTCTCATGGCGCTTCAATCCTAACTGAGTTCAAATCGTGAGAGAGAGGCAAGTGTCAAGCCGCACTTGCTAACGGCTAGAATGAGCAAAACACGCCCATAACAAATCACTCAGCGGAGGTGCTAATGTCGCGCACAAAGACTATCACTTATGAAACAGTGAAAAATGTCCTGAAAACATTCCCGATTGAGTAAATACGGGGACGGTTAAACTGAGTGATTAATACTGGGATTCCACTAGAATTCATGGTTTCCCACCAAAGTTTAATGTCACGAGTTTATTCAAATATACGACGCGCCGACTCGTGACATTTAGTATCATATATATATATATATATATATATATATATATATATATATATATATATGGAGCCTCTGTGGTAAGATGTGAGTTTTCGTACACTGAAGAACGAGGGTTCGCGCCCTGCCAGGGTAATAAACATTGGGAGCATTCAACTGGCCACGAATTGCTTTGACGGACATCAGGGGTGCTGTGGTTGAACCAGTGTCGCATACTATAAAGTATGCTTGTACCCAGTCGGCTTGCGGGGGCTGATTACACTTGGTTCACAGACTACACACACACCCAAAGCCACTCCAACACAACAATTTCACTTACAAGCACTTCTCACCTTACAGTACATACAATCTCTACTAGACAGCCTAAGCCACTTGGTAGAGATACAACGGCTGTATCGTCCCCACTTCGGTAGGATAGGCCGGTCCTGCAGTGGACACTGAAACGGATGATATATATATATATATATATATATATATATATATATATATATAAAACGTTCTGAGTACAGGAATATATATATATATATATATATATATATATATATATATATATATATATATATATATATATATATATATAAACGTTCTGAGTACAGGAATATATATATATATATATATATATATATATATATATATATAACGTCCTGAGTACAGGAATATATATATATATATATATATATATATATATATATATATATATATATATATATATATATATATATATATATATATATATATATATATGTAAAACGTCCTGAGTACAGGAATATATATATATATATATATATATATATATATATATATATATATATATATATATATATATATATATATATATGTAAAACGTCCTGAGTACAGGAATATATATATATATATATATATATATATATATATATATATATATATATATATATATATATATATATATATATATATATATATATATTTATATATATATATATATGTCAAACGTCCTGAGTACAGGAAAATATATTTATCAATAGGAAGGGAGATGAGCCATAAAGCAATGAAGCTATGAAGGAAAAAGATGGTTGAAGAGATGAGGGGAGAGAGGGGATGATTAATTTAGAACTGAGAGTCCACCATAGGGACACCAGGGGATTTAAAGGGGGTAACTAAGCCTTCCAGATATTGCGCTGGTTACTTGGTTACTTTGGTTAATTATGCTTGGGTTTTAATACGCAACACCTTAAGCTCTTGATATTAAATCTACTGCTACGAAATTGTTTTTCTTTGGATTGGCTTTTCTTCTTGCTCATATAATTTGCCAATATTGTGATCTATGCCAAAAATATACACGATTCTGTACTAGCTCTTGCGGTTATTGCTGTTGCGGTTCACCTGGAAGTAAACCTTGTGGCCGGCAGGAACTGGTCATTTCCAATGGGAAATTTTGGAGACGTTCTACTCAGGCCAATTTGTGAAAGGTGCATAAGCAGAGTGTGTTGTGGGAGTCGGAAGGAAGCTGCATTGCAGTGAGGGCACATCAGTAAGTTTGTGTGTTCTATTTTATGCTGATACTGGTGAAAAGAATGGTGTTGGTTACATTATAGTCTGTCAATGGTCACTCGTGTCTTTTGTGTGAAGGGCAGATTCGGTGGGATCAATGCTTTGTGGACCTGCATCAACAATATTTTCTTAATGATGATTTCTGATGGTGTTGTAAGGGAGGTGAATGCAAGAGTTCTAGGTGGAGGTCTGAGTCTGGTGAATGTTGATGGTGGAGAGTGGAATCTGAAGCAGCTGCTGTTTGCAGATGATACAGCACTGGTGGCTGATTCAGAGGAGAGATTGAGACAGTTGGTAGAGGAGTTTGGAAGGGTGTGTGAAAGGAGGAAATTGAAAGTAAATGAGAATAAGAGTAAAGTGATGAAGTGTACGAGGTTGGTAGATGGTAGGGGGATGAATATAGTTTTGAATGGCGAGTTGCTTGAGGAGGTAAAGTGTCTTAAATATCTAGGGTCACATGTTGCTGTGGATGGAAGAATAGATGCAGAAGTGAAGTTTAGAATAAATGAAGTAGGAAAGGTGCTTGGAGGAATGAAAAAAGTGTTTAGATGTCATTCACTTAGAATGGATGTAAAGAGAAGGCTGTATGAGGGTGTTGTGGTACCGACTGCGTTATATGGGGCTGAAACATGGAATATGGGTGTAGCAGAGAGGAAAAGTTTGAATGTAATGGAGATGAGGTGTCTGAGGAGTATGTGTGGAGTGACGCATATGGATCGAGTGCGAAATGATGAAGTGTGAAGGAGAACTGGAGTTGTTCGGGAGATGGCTGGTAGAGTTGAGCAGAGGGTGTTGTGATGGTTTGGGCATATGGAGAGAATGGAAAATGAGCGATTGGTGAAAAAGATAACTAGATCTGATGTGAGAGGTGTAAGGTTGAGAGGAAGACCACGAATAGGATGGATGGACAATGTGAAGAGAGCGCTGGATGCGAGAAGGATGTCTGTTGAGCAAGGAAGAGTGGCTGTGCGTGACAGAAATAAATGGAGAAATTGTGAATGAATAAATGATGGCGCAGCCCTGAGGGGATATTCTCCCGCATTTGATCTGAGCTAGTCAGGTCAGGTGTGGGTAAGGGGATGGGTCTGTTATGATGTGGCAGGGGTAAACCAGCTCTGCTGTCGGGCCCTGCTGCGGATGTCACTGATTGCATTGCGCAGTTGACCCTTGTGCTGTGAGGATCTGTCCTTTCTCCCCTTTGGGGCTAAGATGCGAATGAATGTGTTTGAATGGATGAGTAAATGGGGAGTGTGTCGTCCTGTCTCGGATACCTCCCTTTCCTTGGGGGACGCAGCCTAGGTATATAGATAGATAGGTTTCTGATGGCTATTTTGGCCTTGCATTCTTGTATATATTTATGAAATAGAATGCTGAGTGGAGCAGGATGGAGTCTCTCTAGGTAGAATTCATAATCTTGGCAGGTTGCTCTATTTTGTTTCCCTGTGATCGGGGATGGTGCAACATGAGATTACTTAGATGGAACTGATTCTGCGCTGAGCAATGGCTTGTATATCTCTCATGCTCATGTGGTTCTAGATGGTGATTACCATGTTTCTTGGTGCAAGTATCCTGTGTTGATGATCTTTGTACATCATACTGTTATTCATAAAACCTTGCAATTTTTTTTAAAGGCTTTTACACATTTGTGGTTGTTATGGTGGGAGTCCAACTTGGGTCTGTGCAAAGCACTTCTTTCGAATTAAACGTTTATTGACTGTTTTTAGTCATTCTTTTTTGCCGTCAGAATGTAGTGGTTTTCAGTGTTTTAAATGTATCGAGTTTACGAGATGTCTTTACACTGATATTGCTTGTGTGTTGAGGAAATGCCTGTGTGTATCCAAAGTAAGTCTGAGAATTTCTGGATGTCTTTGCGGTGATAGGTAGATAAAGAGGGAAAACTTGGAAGTTTGTTACAATTTCGCGTCTCTCGTGTCAAAGCCAGTAATCTAGTAATATTTTAGTACAATACCCTGCTTTTGGAGTTGTCCCTTTTTTTTTTTTTTTTTAAGTTCTGGAGTGTTGTAAAGCTACAGCCAGGTCATCAGAATCGGACAGTCCTGTTACTGGAGGAGCGAGAGTTCGTTGGTCATAAAGGACTATGCTAAAAGATGGATTTTAGTTAAGAAACTGTTGCACCATGTTTGAGGAGAGTTGCTAAAGAAATAAAGGAATGGCAGCAAACTGAAAAGTATTGAACGAAAGAAAGATTGATAGGAGGGGAAGGAGGAGGAAGAAACACATTAAATTCAGTAGGTTTCCACATAATGATGTAAGAACCTGGAAATACAACTGCTAATTCAAGGAATAAAGTGTTAAATGTCAGGGACAGAGATAATGAACACAAAACAATCTATACGGAGAAAACAGTTGGTACATGACGTATTAGAAATAAAGCAGGCAGACAGTGAACAATATAGTAAAGAATGACCAATCGCTGTTGATTTTTTAAACTAAGCAAAAGTTTAATAATAAAAAATATATACATATAAACCATGCATATGAAAAGCTTAAAAGAAGCTAAACAGTAGCAAGCAAAAACAGACCTGAGACAAAGCGAGATGACAAAGACGAAACTGAATTCTCATACAGGACAAGTAGTCGGAAGGGAGGGAGAGAAGGGGTATTTGAGGAATTAGAAGGAGGCGAAGGCGGTGAGGTCTGGGGAAAATGCCAGGGAACATAAGAAGAGAGGATAACTACAGTAGGCCGGTTGGCCCATGCTGGGCAGCTCCTAGAAGAGTAACCGAATTACTAGAATGAGATAAGGATAGCAAAGAAGAAGGATATCCCCCGCCCTCCAAACCCTCCAGCCGAAGCCGACTGGAAAAAGAAAGAACACCACGTAGTATAGAAAAACTGGTGTGGACATTTAATAGGAAAGTGTGAAAGGAGAAAAAGAGACTATCATAGTGTAACCTGAAAAGAAAAAGAATGAATTAGTACTGGTTATAGGATTTTTTTTTATGCCCACCCCTTATTTGTCAAATACATATCTTGCCTATGCTTGAAACACACAATGGAAGAGGCAGCAACTACTTTACTATGAAGCTTATTTCATTCGTCTACTACTCTACCGCCAAACCAGTTTTAAAATGGAATTTTTCTAGTTTGAAACCATTACTTCTAGTTCTATCTTGTATGCTCACTTAAAGTTCCTTGCTAATACTTTATCTCCCTTATTCATTCCCTTCATCCACTTCAGCATCTCAAGTCTCGTTTTACTACTGACGTCTCTCTACCATGTGCAAATTTAGTCCCTCTAGTATGTCTTCATACGGTAGGTTCCGAAAATCATGTATCATTTTTGTCATTCTTCTCTGTACCTTTTCTAACGAGTTTATATCGTCTATATAGAAAGGACACCAAAACTGCACGGCGCAGTCTAAATGCGCCTTTACTAATGCTAAATAAACTTGCAGTATTACTTTTGATGACCTATTCTTCACGCTTCTCGAAATAATTCCTAGGACCCTATTTGCTTTATTTCTCGCATTAATGCACTGTTGCCTTGGTCTGAGGTCTTTACTAACTCCAAGATCTTTCTCGCATTCCGATTGACTAATTTCTTTGTTATCTGAGTTGTATTTAGTATCTCCAATGGTCTTGCCTACGTTAAGTACTATTCATTTTTCAACATTAAATTCCATTTGCCAAGTTTTAGACCATTTGGACAATATATAGAGGTCCTTTTGTGAGATATGGCAATCATCAGTCGAGTTAATGATACATCCTATTTTTGTGTCATCGGCAAAGTTGCTAATACTGGTAGTGATTCCTAAGTCTAGATACTGTATTTTATATATATAATAAATAATAAGGGCCCGAGCACTCAACCCTGTGGTACACTGCTAGTTGCTAATCCCCAATCCGACTTTGTTTCATGTATTAATACTCTCTGCTTACGTCCCTTCAGCCAGGATTCTATCCATTTTAAGATATCGCCGTCTATACCGTGTGCTCGAACCTTTCTAACTAACCTTTCGTGTGGGACCCTATCAAAAGCTTTACTAAAGTCCAGATAAGTAATATCGTAAGCTTTATCGCTATCTACTGCCTCATAGACCTCCGAGAAGAATGTCTAGAAGTTTGTGAACCAGGATCGTCCTTGCCTGAATCCGTGATGACTTTCATTTATAAGATTAAATCTTACTAAATGTCCCATAATTTTATTTGCCAAATTGATTCTAGCATTTTTCCTTTTGGCTCATCGGACGATAATTTGACGCAGTTGATTTATCACCCTTTTTAAAGATGGGCACTACGTTTGCGGTCTTCCACGCCTCTGGAACTTCTCCTGAAATTAACGAGTCATTAAATAAAGTTAAAAGTGGCCGACATAATTCTTCTATGGTTTCCTTCATAATTTTTGGATATATATCGTCCGGACCTGGAGATTTTTGAGGTTTTATCGTATTGATTTCTTTCAACACGTCCACCATACTAATGGTTATTTTACTCAGAATATTTTCCAAATTACCATCGTAAATATTTGCTGCTTGAGGGATCAGGTCAAGATTTTCCCTAGTAAATACTGATATGAAATAATTATTTAGGATGGAGCACATTTCTTTATCTTCAATGGTAATGTTACCTGATTCTGTTCTAAGAGGTTCTCTCCTATCATTATTTTTTCTTACGGTACATTTGTTAAAAACCCTTGGGGTTTTGTTTCGGTAACTTGCAACTTTTAATTTCATAACCTGGCTTTTTACTTATCCTATCTCCCTTTACTTTTTCTATTCAAAATCGCGTACCGGTTACGTAAGTGTTCCTCGTCGCTTTTTACTTTTTCTATATCTTCCTTTCCTTTGGCGTATGAGAGATTTTAATCTGTTGATGAACCATCTTGGTTCTGAATTATTCGCTCTAAACGGTTTTGAAGGCATATGTCTATCTTGACCTCTGTGTATTATATTCACTGACTCATTATATTCTCACTGGCCGAACGGCTGCTTGGTACTGGACCTGAGTTAATCCGTCACCTGAACCACACTCCCACCTACAGTATATCCTGTCCCTTACCTATGACCTGACCTTCCCCAGTGACCTGGCGCACATTCCCACCCGTTTCCTGTCCTTCACCTATGAACTGAGGTTCCACACTGACCTGGCTCTCCCTAAAGTAGCTTGTCTCCCCATGGAATACAGTACTAAAATAAGGTCTTAATCCTTCAAATCTCCTAGACGAAAATTAGGAACACTGGAGGGAGTTTAATAAATGACATCCCCAATAAATCTGAACTTAATTTCTTCATTATCGCTGTTACCAAGTCGTCCATCAACTTCTATATCACTAACGACATTTTATTAGATAAAACCAAATCTAGCATATTTTTACCTTTGGTGGGCTCCCTGATACTCCGATAAAGGATATTAGCCTATCCTGTACTACTTCTAGAAATTCCTCTGACTCTTCATCCCCTGTCCGATTTCGCCAATCTATCCTTGGCAGGTTAAGATTGTGAGTTTTACACAAGAAGCGGACATTAGCGAATTGTAGTTAAAAAATGAACATAGTGGAAAGAAGAAAGACAGCTGTGGTGCAGAGAAATTATGCCAGTGAAAATAGTAAACAAAGATAGAGAAATTGTCATAAAGAATATTCATAGGAAAGAAAACTACTAATAAAATAACCTGGAAGAGAAACCTTTGATAGAGATCAGATAAGTCTGGAATAGAAAGCTGTCAGTAATAACATGAAGGTATAAAATCTGTGGTAGAAAAAGAGAGAATCGAGTGAAGAACAGAGAGTGGGAAGGTATGGGTGAGAGAGGGAGACTGGGAAGGGACACCCACACCTCGGCTGGGAAATTAAAATCGGTCAGCAAGCCTGATGGAGAGAGAGAGGCTTTGGCAGAGGAGAGAGACCGATAATTGGGGTCGAGCTGGGGGATTGGGTTGAAAGAGTGTGAGACTGAAGGAGAGGCTTAGGCAAGGGAGAGAAACCGCTAACTGGAGTCAAGCTGGAAGGACGGGTTCAGAGGATGTGAGAGCGAAGGAGGGGCATATTGAAAGGAAATCTAATTGGGAATAAGAGGGACGTGTGATGTATCAGGAAATGCAAGAAAAATACGGAATAGAAAGAAAAGGAGTCAGAGGCGACCTAGTGGATCCAAGGAGTCTTGAATGCTTCTCGCAGTACTTACAAGGGTATGTTCGATACTTAAGTTTCTTCACCTGCAGTACCTTCTTTTCATCTATTAATAATCAATGCATTGATAATAGACTGTGATATCTGTGGGTGCTTCTTGTTTGGAGATAATGCGGGTGTTCATTGATATGTGTGTAATGGCCAGCATTCCATGGCTGCACAACGCATCCGCAATTCATTGATGAAAATCACAGCTGTTGGCTTGTTTGATTGACGGTCTGTTAGATGCAGAAAGCATTTGACGGGATTTCATAGAATGGTTGAAAGGAAGAGAGAATGAAGCATGTTTCTGATTTGGGAAATCAACACAAATATGTTGAGAAACATTTGTCAATTTTATGAAAAATGTGGGGTGGAAAGAGAATGAATAGAGATTTAAAAGATTAATCCGCGAACCATAAACCATGAGATAAAATTTTAGCCAGAATTTTATAAGGAAATGAACGTTGCAGAGTAGTAACAAACACGTAAACTTAATAAAACAGCATAGGAGTTACTCATGCCCTGTGTACCGTTTTGTAGAACTAGATGAGATGGTGTGTTACCTGCCAGATTCCATCAGTTACAACTTCTACGTCGATGTCGTCAAGCTTTGTGTCACAGTACTGAAGTACAGTGCAAAAAATAAATCTGTTCCCAATGCACAAACGAGTTTACTTGACAATCAACTTATTATCCCGTCTTCTCTTGACACCATCGTTCACTATGTTCAGTATTCATTCGCAGCCTGCCTAACAGCTGTTGCACAGCTTAGTTAATAATTTTGTATGTTATTTTGCCACTTACCTGCATTTTCATCTCCAGCTCTTACACTGGGATTATTGCCACCAATGGACTAGTTCAACACACACACACACACACACACACACACACACACACACACACACACACACAAGCACTGGGGTGGTTTCAGGTATTTCAGCCCTTTCAATGCAAATCCGGTTTACTGTAGGCAGATACCTGCTGGGGAATTCAGTACCTCCCTCCCCTCCTCAACCCTCTATCTCTCTACGCATGTGTGTCTGTACAGTATATATATATATATATATATATATATATATATATATATATATATATATATATATATATATATATATATATATATATATATATATATATATATATATATATATATATCTATCTATATATATCTATCTATATATATATATATATATCTATATATATATATATATATATATATATATATATATATATGTGTGTGTGTGTGTGTGTGTGTGTGTGAGAGAGAGAGAGAGAGAGAGAGAGAGAGAGAGAGAGAGGCTAGCATTTGGCTAATTTACAATAGTCATGTGCGATATCAATTGGAATATTGATCGCAAAGCAACTCCTTCCTTGCATCTTCCTCGCCCATTCATGCCCGATGTTGCATATTTCACACCCTCCTCCCTCTCCTCCATTTCACACTCTTTCATCTTTGTTTCACACAATGCCATCACGGCATATCTCGCACTCTTAAACACATTCACCACTTCCACCCTCTTGCTCTCTTCATTCATACCTCTCATATTCCACATGGCCATGCGAATCTGCCCATTTGGCTGGGGCCCTGGGCAGGTACTGGGTCCTCCGAGGCTCTTTGAAACAACTTCCATGATTAAGCGATTTTAGACAGAGAATCTGGGGGACACTAAACCCAGCCAAAAACCCCGGCTATATGGTTACCACCCAGCGTTGTAAATGATTTCCTGTGTACAGAAAACCATTTGGCTTGTCACTCAGTGCAGAGACCATAAGGCATCCCTACAAGGAATGAGTGGATGATGGGTACCTCCATCTATCACATTAATATATATATATATATATATATATATATATATATATATATATATATATATATATATATATATATATATATATATATTCATACATATGAGTGTGTGTGTGTGTGTGTGTGTTTAGATGATGACCAGTTACGGCCTGGTAGTTAATGTAGAGGTGCCCATAATAGCAATGTGGTGCACAGAGCACCATCTGGATACTTATGACAGCTTCCGTTATCATAAACTTTCACAGACAATTTGCGTGTTCTGCTCATGCTGTGTGGGTGTATTATTTCGTGGAAGTGATGGGGAAGGGAGTCAATGAAGTTCGAATGATGGCAAGAGGTTCCAGTGTATTAGAAAAAGAAGTTTGTCTAAAGGCTGTGTTGCAGGGATCCTTGAGTCGAATTTATAAGGAAGTAAGTTTTGGTGTTCCTTTAATAACTCGAATTTGGTTCCTTCCAGTGAGTTAAGATGTGTATATATAGAAAGTAGTGTCCTTGAGTGTGATGCTTCCGCCTATGTGTAGTATTGCACAACATAGAAGTAAAGCAAACTATCAATAAATTTGGTTGTCATACCGATTATGTTATGCTAATTATTATTTTTTCTTTACAAATGAGCAGAGACGAAAATCCCACAAGTTTACATAGAAAACACACACACACACACACACACACACACACACACACACCTCAGCTCACATGTGCCACCATTACGTGAGTGCGGCTGAGACCAAATAAAGCAGAGGAATCCAAGGCTCAGAACCTTGCCTCAGCCTCATTTTCCTGACGTCCCCACTAAATATTTCTTGTAGATTGAAGAGACACGAAGTGGTAGTGTATAAGAATTAGGTAAACTAGTCCAGACAGTTCTCTGTCTGTCTGTCTGTCTGTCTGTCTGTCTCTCTCCCTCTCTCTCCCTCTCTCTCTCTCTCTCTCTCTCTCTCTCTCTCTCTCTCTCTCTCTCTCTCTCTCTCTCCTTTACAAATCTGCACCCTTATGTTATTATTCGCTTCTCTAATAATTGCAAAGTTCATTAAAAAATCCAGTAACACATGCCAGTTATTCTACTTATCGTTTAACAGAAATTTGACGATAGTTTTTTTTTTTTTTTATGTGAGGAAGAAGGAACCAAAGGCCATGAGCCCGCAATAACAGTTCCCTCCAAGAGAAAAACAAAATACAAGAGAGAGCCATATTCAAGATCCATTCATTTCGAGATGCCTGGACACACTGCGTTTGAAAGACTGGAGATCATAGGCAGCAGGAAATACAGACAGAGGGAGACAGTTCCAGAGTTGACCTGATGCATAAATGAAGGACTGGGAGTAACGGTTAACTCTTGCACTAGAGAGTTGGACAGAAAAGGGATGAGAGTTTGCTGCTAGACGGGTGCTATGCGCCCGTCGTAGAGGTGGAGGAATGCATCCAGGCAGTTCAGAGGAGCAGTGACCATTAAAGTAGCGATAGAAAAGAGATAAAGATGCAACAGTGCGGCGAAGCGACAGAGGTTGAAGAGAGTCAGTAAGAGTAGGAGAGTTAATGAGACGAAAAGCCTCTGACTCCACTCTATTGAGAAGAGCTGTGTGTGGGGAGCCTCCCCACACATGAGAGTTGTACTCCACACAGGGGCAGATAAAACCCCTGTATAAAGTCAACAATTGTGCAGGGGTAAAGAAAGAACGGAGTCGGCTTAGCACACCCAATCTTTTGGAAGCAGATTTTACAAGAGATGTAATATGATCTTTCCAAGATAAGTCCCGAGTAAATGAAACCCCAAGTGTGTTCAAGGATGATGCAGGATTAAGCCGAATATTATTAAACATTAGTGGGTATACCTGTGGAAGATTTTGACAGGTTGATAGGTGTAAGAACTGAGTCTTTGATGCATTAAAAACAACAAGATTATTTTTATCCCAGTCAGAGATATGAGCCAAGTCAGACATTAGGTGTGCCATAGTCTCATCCCTTGTTTGTTGAAGTAACTGATGAGATGGGCATTGCGGGAACCGAATGGAAAGGTGAAGGGTGGAGTCATCAGCGTATGAGTGGATAGAGTTAGATGTACAGCTTAGAAGGTCATTGATGAATAGAAGGAAGAGAGTTGGTGATAGGACAGAGCCCTGAGGAACACCACTGTTGATAGATCTAGGAGAAGAACGATGGCCGTCTACAACAGCGGCTATAGAACGACCAGAAAGGAAGCTAGTGATGAAGGCACAGATAGAGGGATAGAAACCGTAAGAGGGCAGTTTGGAAATTAAAGATTTATGCCAGACTCGATGGAAAGCCTTTGAGATGTCAAGTGCAATGGCAAAGCTTTCACCAAAGTCCCGAAAGGAGGATGACCAGGAGTCTGAAAGGTAGGTGAGAAGATCACCAGTGGAGCGTCCCTGACGGAACCCATACTGACGATCAGAAAGAAAGTTGTGATAGGAAAGATGCCTTAAAATTTTTCTATTGAGAATTGACTCGAAAACTTTTGAAATACAGGACGTTAAAGCAATTGGACTATAGTTGGAGGGTTGGGAGTGGTCACCCTTCTTTGGGACTGGCTGAATGAGAGCAAACTTCCAGCAAGAAGGAAAGGTACAAGTTGATAGACAAAGGCGAAAGAGTTTGCCCAGGCAGGGTGTAAGCACAGAAGCACAGTTCTTGAGAACAACAGGAGGGACTCCATCAGGCCCATATGCCCTGTTAGTATTGAGGCCAGTGATGGCAGAAAATACATCAGCTGAAGAAATTTTAATGTCAGCCATGAGGAAGTCAGAGGTGGGAAGTGATGGAGGAACAGCACCAGAATCGTCTAAGGTAGAATTGGAGGAGAAAGTCAGTGCGAAGAGATCTGCTTTATCAGTACAAGAAATAGCTACAGAACCATCAGAGTAGAAAAGAGGAGGGAAGGATGATGAGGTAAAGTTGTTAGAAAGGTTTTTGGCAAGGTGCCAGAAGGAGCGGGAAGAATTCGAGTTGGAGACTTGAGAGCATTTAGTACGGATGAAATTATTTTTAGCAGAGCGAAGAACAAACTTAGCACGATTCCGGGCAGAAACTTAAATATGATGTGACTCAGGGGTGGTTTGGCTCCGGTACCTTTTGTAGGCCCTCTCCTTGTTGTGGACAGCATTAGAACAAGCGTGATTAAACCAAGGCTTTCTTGTGTTAGTCAAAGGATATGAGAAAGGAATGTATGCTTCCATGCCCGAGAGAATAACCTCCGTAATGCGCAAGGCACACTCAGATGGCATCCGGCCATGGAAGCAATAATCATTCCAGGGAAAATCAAAGAAGTACTGCGTGAGGGCCTCCCAATCCGCGGCTCCAAAATGCCACAGGCGACGTTTTCCTGGAGGGTCCACAGGCCGTACCAGAGTGATAGGATAGTTTAAGGTGATAAGGTTGTGATCGGAGGAGCCCAAGAGAGAGAAAAGATTAACAGTGTAAGCAGAAGGATTGGTTATAAGGAAGAGGTCAAGTATGTTGGAGCTCTCTCCAAGGTGGTCTGGGATACAGGTAGGGTGCTGTACGAGCTGCTCTAGGTCATTAACCCGCCCCTTCCCGGAGACGTGAATTCACGTCCTCAAAAGATGTGCACTCATATCCCGGAGACGTAAATTAACGCGGCAACATTGCAAGCCCCTTATTTGCACAATTTTCAATTTTCGCGAGTGATTTTTGGCACGTATACATGGGACACCTTCCTCTACAAGATGCCAGGCAGGGACAATGCCTTACCCAGCATGACCTCCTCTCCCCCCCCCTGCATGACCTTTTCTCAGCAATTCACCTGTTATCAGTGACCTGGCCAGTAAAGCCATGTCATGCTACAGTACGAAATTCAGGGCCAGAGTGGTTCCCCAATCGATGACAATGTGGAGGACAAACATTAGAGGAAGAAACAGTCAGAAATGATGATCAGGTAATGAGGCAAAAAAAGGTCAGGAATGGTGATGAGTTAGTGAGTGAAATAATGCTTATAATGCCTATATTACCGTTTGTCTCGTACTACATATAAATTCGTACCAAATAAATAAATAAATACCGTTTATGAGTGGTGTAGCTATCCTCCCATAGAACTCGTTTTCTTTGTAGCCAGCCTGATAGAAAACCCTGTAAGGTAAGGAGGTACTCCTACCTGGATCGAGTATTTTAAACCTCAGGTGAGCGATTTCTCTATGAATTTTCGATGTTTCTCACCAAAAGCAGATGTTTGAGCCAAAAAAATAAGGTCCAAAAATGTCAGGACTTGGGCATACCACTGCCCAGAAAACATCGGGATGGGACGGGTTAAGGATAGAAAAGATGTAGGCTTGTTCACCAGGTGGATCAGTGAAAGGAGAGGAGAGCCAAAGGTGGTGGTGAACATTGAAATCTCCTAGAACGGAGATTTCAGAGAAAGGAGAAATGGATAGAATGTGTTCCATCGTAGAAGTAAGATAGTCGAAGAATTTTTGATAGTCAGTAGAATTAGGGGATAAGTAAACAGCACAGATATATTTAGTCAGAGAATGACAGGAAAGCCGAAGCCAGAGTGTAGAGAATTGAGAAGAATCAAGTTCAGGAACACGAGAGCAAGATAAATTGTTGCATATATACACAACAGCCACCTTTGGCTTTGAAATGAGTATAGAGAAAGTAGAAAGATACAGAAAAGGGTTTGCTGTCAGTTGCCTCAGACAGCTGAGTCTCAGTTAGAAAGAGAAGGTGAGGTTTAGAGGAGGAGAGGTGGTGCTCAACAGAGCGAAAGTTAGAGGAAAGGCCGCGAATGTTGCAGAAATGAAGAAGAAGAGGGTCAGACAGTGGTTCCAGGCACCTCATGTCGTCACCGGGAGAGGGACAGAAGGTGGGGGCATTTATGGTCTCCCCCCCTGGGGACTCCGAGGCTGGGTGATGAGACGCCATGGTTTGTTTTTTGATTTTTGGAAAAGGAAGTGTAGTGTGTACTGTGCATGTAGTTTGGTGTAGATAGTTAGAGAAATTTGTATTGGAGAGCATGCTGGCCTACTCTCTGTGTAACTGAGACACTGAAAAAGTTCAGCAAAGGGGGATGGTCAGGAACTAGTCCTGAGGGCTGATGAAACGGGAGCTCCAGCACTCCCTGTCATCAGCTTTCCATCCACCTCGGGAGTACTGCCCTGCTCGACTGGTGCTACAGTCTACTCCTCTGATCTTTAATATAATGACTTACTTCTTTCATTACTGATCTTTGGAACTGCACAAAACACTGCTGAACCAATGAGTACTCTCCTGAGAATTCCACAGCTATAAAAACGATACATCTATGAAACAGTTGAAATTAATTCGAACAAATGATGCTGAAACCACAATACATTAAATATTTATCTGCTGTATTCATTAATTACTTATTACAACAAATCCTTCATGCACACAAGTAAGTATTATCCTTGTTTTACAGTTCTTGCACACGCCTCGACATTCCTGTTGCACTTCCTATACAAACCCATATTGATGAAGAAAAAAAAACTTCGTGGGTTAAAGGCGAGTGACCTGTAGACACTGTTGTTTTGGTGCAAAGGAAGTACTTCTAAGTTTGAAAAATCTTCAGTGGTAAGAACAAAAGAACAGACAAGGATCAACATGTAGAAGACTTTATGTTTTGTGCTTACTCAGAAGGAAGGAGAAAGGAAAGAGATAAAGATGTCACCATAATTATCATCATCACTATCATCATCATCATCATTATTATTATTATTATTATTATTATCATTATTGTTATTAAAAACTTTCTACACCCAAGCGGGAAGTTTTCTTGTTTTATTTCATTATTATTATTGTTATTATTATTATTATTGTTATTATTATTATTATTATTATTATTATTATTATTATTACTATTATTATTATTATTAAAATGTGGTTATTATTGTAGAGATTGCTTCTTTTTTTTTGTTTAAGAGGTGGAGGGAGATCTTGAAGACTGGCATTCTAAGATTGTTCGAGACAGAGACTTGAAATATTCAAGAGTGATGTATCTTGGTTGCAGGCTTCTTTTGACACATTTTTTTTTTCCCCAGCACTAGCGCCACACTATCGTCCTCCGTTATTTTTTTCTCCAATTATTGCTCTCCTCCACAGCAATAATGAATGAATCGATTGGTTTACAAATGTTCCAGTATGTAGTCATCAACATATACTAGTGCACTGGGTATTGATGTTAAGATCTAACAAAAACTTTTTAAGATATTGAGGAAAATCAAAATGGCCGTCTCATGCCTGAAACTGCTAAATTGGAAGAGTTGGGCCGATTTTGACCAAGCTCGTTGGAAGTTTGTGAGTCATGGGTGAACGTGATCTGCATAGTATGAATGACCTTGACCTTCATCTCTAGGTCACAGGTCTAAATCTCAGAAAAAGTTGTGAGTCATACCAAAATACTTTAATAATTGGTGCATTGATAACAAAAGTTTTTTCATCTGGAATGTGGAGATCTTTGAATATTGCTTCAGCAATTTCAGAATTCATGTTATTATTATTATTATTATTATTATTATTATTATTATCATTATTATTACTACTACTACCACTACTACTAGTACTACTATTACTACTACTACTACTACTACTACTACTACTATTATTATTATTATTGTTATTATTATTATTATTACTGCAACCGCTACTACTACTACTGCTACTATTACTACTACTACAACTACTACTACTACTACTACTTTTTCTAAAATTCCGATATTCTTAAGGTAATTTTGCCTAGAGGCTTCAAATTTGGACATCTTAGTCGGACGGCTGCCCACTTCTTTTTGTTGAAACTGGTGACAGTCCGTGAACTGGATCTCCGGATAATATCCGGAACACAGATAAGTGAGTCAACCTCTCTATCTCAGGAACCGCTTAAGCTAGGAAGCAGAAATTTTACGGCAAAATAGCCTCAAGACGGACGCAGGCCTGAAAGGAGTATGACTCCAATCGAGTGATTACTTTCTGGGATCGCCTAGGGCAAAAGAAAAAAAAAAGTATTTTTCTAGATATTCAGCATATCATCTAATTTTCCATGAAGGATTAAAGCTATAACCCAAACTGGGTGAACATATAGACTGTGACGATCATAACTAACATACACGAGAGCAGTGACCTTGTCCTCTCCTGGGGCCAAAATCTGGGACTTTCATGATGTTCCGGATGTCACCTAATTTTTCAAGAAGGATTAAAGTTTGAGCCACAAAATTTGGTGAACTTACAGCCTGTGATAACCTAAGGTGACGTGGACAAGATCAGTGACCTCGACCTCAATGTCCCCTTATAGCTCAGCTTCTGGTAGACAATGACTATGGGCAGTTCTTTCTTTATTAAAATTGTCCTTTGACAATTTTACAGTGTTCCAGTTATTATTATTATTAAGAACTCTACATTCTGTAGAGCTCTTATTGATACTGTAAATATTATTCCTTTTGGGGGGGAGGGGAAAGGGAGGGGGAGAAATAGAAGGCTCGCATTCTAAGATCGTTCGAGATATGAACATTAAATTTTCAAGAGTGATATGTCTTGGTTATTATTAAGAACTCTACATTCTGTAGAGCTGTTATTGATACTGTAGAAATTATTCCTTTTGGGGGGGAGGGGGGAGATATAGAAGGCTCGCATTCTAAGATCGTTCGAGATACGGACTTTAAATTTTCAAGAATGATATGTCTTGATTGCAAGCTTCTTTTGGCACTTTTTTTTTTCTCCTAGTACTAGCGCAGCACTAGCGACCTCTGTTACTTTATTTGTTAGTTTTTGGTTTCCTGTGCAGCAAAAACTACTGAATCGATTGCTTTGCATTTGTTCCAGTATGTAATCGTCAACATATACTAGTGCACCTGGGTATGGATACTGATATCCAGCAAATACTTTTTGAGATATTAAGGGAAATCAAGATGGCCGCCTCATGTCTGAAAGTGCTAAATCGGAAAGTATTTGGCCAATTTTGTCAGAACTCGGTGGAAATGTAGTGGGTAACAAGTGAACATAATTTCCTTAGTATGAATCACCTTGACCTTGATCTGAAAGTCACAAATCAAAATCCTTAATATTAGGTCGACAGTGATAAAAGTATTTTCATCTGGAATGTGGAGTTCCTTGCAAATTGCTCCAGCAATTTCAGAATTCAAATTGTTGTTGTTCTTGTTTTAGGAATTCGAGGCAATAATATCCAAAGTCAGTGCAGAGAATTGATGCACACAGTTTTCTGATACGGTATTTCCATCACTGTGTAAGAGTCTGAAATGCGTGGCTTCAACAGTGCTCCCGAAGAATACCATAGTATCCCCGACGATAGGGCGAACCAGGAACAACAGAGTTTGCCCACAAACATGCCGACACCCCCACACGGACCCCACGGGGTAGCCGCCACCAGCCACCACCACTCCGGGCAACAGCGATGCATATCAGCCTGGGCCGTGCACCCCTGTGACATGCAGCCACCACGCTGCCGCCACCATAGGCGAAGGACACTACCTTCGCGTGGTGGAATCACTGAGCTAGCTAGGGGTGGAGTTAGAACTCAAACTCCAGGCGGCGCCCCTCTGGTAGAGACGATCTATGGTCGCTCCCAAAGTGTTTCGGTAGAGACGATCAATGGTCGCTCCCATAGTGTTCCGGTAGAGACGATCAATGATCGCACCCACAGTGTCCAGGTAGAGACGATCAATGGTCGCTCCCACAGTGTTCAGGTAGAGACGATCAATGGTCGCTCCCATAGTGCTCCGGTAGAGACGATCAATGGTCACTTCCACAGTGTCCAGGTAGAGACGATCAATGGTCGCTCCCACAGTGTTCAGGTAGAGACGATCAATGGTCGCTCCCATAGTGCTCAGGTAGAGACGATCAATGGTCGCTCCCATAGTGCTCCAGTAGAGACAATCAATGGTCGCTCCCATAGTGTTCAGGTAGAGACGATCAATGGTCGCTCCCTTAGTGTTCCGGTAGAGACGATCAATGGTCGCTCCCACAGTGTCCAGGTAGAGACGATCAATGGTCGCTCCCACAGTGCCCAGGTAGAGACGATCAATGGTCGCTCCTATAGTGCTCAGGTAGAGACGATCAATGGTCGCTCCCACAGTGTCCAGGTAGAGACAATCAATGGTCGCTCCCTTAGTGTTCCAGTAGAGACGATCAATGGTCGCTCCCACAGTGTCCAGGTAGAGACGATCAATGGTCGCTCCCTTAGTGTTCCGGTAGAGACGATCAATGGTCGCTCCCACAGTGTCCAGGTAGAGACGATCAATGGTCGCTCCCACAGTGTCCAGGTAGAGACGATCAATGGTCGCTCCCTTAGTGCTCCAGTAGAGACGATCAATGGTCGCTCCCACAGTGTCCAGGTAGAGACGATCAATGGTCGCTCCCACAGTGCTCCGGTAGAGACGATCAATGGTCGCTCCCACAGTGTCCAGGTAGAGACGATCAATGGTCGCTCCCCCAGTGTTCAGGTAGAGACGATCTATGGTCGCTCCCAGCCTCGTGAGACGATCTACGGTCGCTCCGAGGGCGTGCAAAGGAGAGGGACGTCTCCACGGCCGGAGACTGAAGTCCAGGCTCTCTGTCCCAGAGCATCCCGGACAGGCCTCCTCGCCTCCCCCGGTCTCTGTTCCTTACCCCTGGCTCTAGAGCAGACGCACCTGTCGGGCCCCAGTGAAAGTCGCTGCCGCAGTCCTTCCCTGACAGCGCCTCTAGACGTTGGAGACCGCAGCCCACCGTCTCTCTCGGTCCTCCTCAGAACAACCGGGCGAGACCTCTCCACGCCCCCACGACGCCGGGACCTGACACAGAGGTTCCTGGAGCTATTTGGCCCCAGTCCCGAGGGCCACACGCCGGAGCCCAGTCCGGAAGCCACAGGGAGTCCGGGACACGAGAGGACGCCCTTGCGAGCCGCCCCGTGCCCTCTCGGCTCGCCCTGCCTTGACGGTGCCCCTAGCTCAGCCGGATCACCGATGTCGTGTTCCTGTCTTTGTCCCTAAGAAAATACGGGTGATAATGTAACATAAGTGATTTAGGTTAAGTGTAACTCTCTCCTAGAATAAGTATTGTGCAGTGAATCCATGTAATGCATATCGGGGCAAATCAGATCACAGTGAGAAGTTAAAGGACGAGAATGTGGACTAAGATCTGAGTGACTATATGTGCGAGTGCCACCCCTGATGTCTATAAAGACATACCCCCATTGCTGTGAAGGAAGACTGTGAGAAAGGAATGTTAATAGTGTTCTATCTCTCCCCACGCTGAAACAAGATCTATTGGCTAGCCGCGAAGTAATATTGTGAAAGTAGTATTAATAGCATTCCATCTTTCCCCACGCTGTGAAGCGGGATCTATGGACTATATCCGGAGGACCTTTCTGATATATATATATAATTAATAACCCTGTGCCTATAAAAACATACCCCCATTACGGCGAAAGAATATCGAGAAAGGAAGTATTAATAATATTCTCTCCTTCCTCACGCTACCCATAAAATCTTCTCTATTACTCGCTCTCGCTCCTAAAACTAAAGTAAGTGTAAATCAAGGATCAGAGTTATTTGCCAAAGTATCTTGGCTAGCGGAAACCATATAAACTTCCCGGCTAATATCTGTCGCCTTCCAATATTACCATAACTTTCTCCTCGCCGTTCTAAGTCACTCTCCGCACCTCCCCTATCTCCTCCTAGTGAGTCACAACCCCCCTTCCCCCCTTCCCCGCGCTCTGCGCGCACTTGTATTTACTGCACTGCTGATACACTAGGATTGTTGTGTTGTCATTAGTATCAGAAAAGCAAGTATCCTGCGAGATACACATATCCTAGATAAGGTTTTATATTGCTCTAAATTGTGTTGTAATATCTGTTGATTTGTCCTGTGTCTGACTGTGGTAATATACGTGTAAAGGTGTTGCCGAGAGTTTTTGTGTCCTGCCTCTCTTTATTGCACTAGCTCCGGTCTTGAAAGAGGACCCCGCTCCACGTTGGGTGAAATAGGAACGAGAAGTCGAGCCTAATTCTACCCAGCATTACAGAGTCTAAGGCCAGGCTTTATGTCCAGACTCTACCCTTTTTTACGCAAGTTTGGCCTAAAATTGCTATTTGTCCTTCTTGCCTACTAAGTTGCAACAATGGAGAGACACCAGAATATGATGTTAAGCAAGAAAAAATGTTGTGTAAAGGATGTAGAGCTCTAACATTGTCATTTTCTGTCAATGAGGTATCTTAAATAAGTTGCAATACGACAAAAATCGAGGTCAAGGTGGAGTAAAAGCAGCATTGTTAACCCCTTTCTGCAGTGGCTTTTTGATTTATTGCACCCGTTCTCGAAAAGCGCGAGCGGGAGTTGTGTGTATGTACCTAGTCACCTAGTTGTGGTACATAGGATTTGAGTTAAGCTCGTGTTGTCCGGTCTTCATATCTTGAATTATCCAGTTTACTGTGTGTGTGTGTGTGTGTGTGTGTGTGTGTGTGTGTGTGTGTGTGTGCGCGTGTTTTATGGGTAAAACAAAAATCAAATTCTTCGATTTTCAGGGTAATCTGTCGACGGTCCAGGTCACACGGCCAGGTCAAATATTCAAGCATTAAACCAGTTGGTGGACGGAGGCATTGCATTCTGTATGTGATTCTTCTTGATAATTTTATTTTTCCGACGCCCAAACCATTTTATTCAACTGATGAAGAAATTTCTGATCTGAAGTGACTAATACAGGCTGTGTAAATACTCCAGTTTGGAAAGTGTCCCCCCCCCCTTTTTTTTCCCCTCTAAGCAGCAAGAAAACAACAAATGATGCGTCATCGGATGAAAGGGTTTAGGACAAGAGATCCATGTATGCTCCTGGTAACATCCGGGACTGAACAACCTTCAGTGACCTACATCAATAGTCTCAAATTCACGCATAAGGCACGGCCACCACTGTCACAGTTGCATCTGCCCCCTGCAAAGTTGAGGCCATTGTCGTCTTAAAATTATCATTGTAATTCATTTTTATTATTCTAAATGAACAATACTGTATATAACGCTTCTCTATAAATGAAACTAGCTTAAACAAGACTCTATCCTCAGCAGTTCATAACAAATTCCTTTCGTTACGTTTTGTTAAGATACGGAAGAAAATAACATAAATGTGCTTTGTATTACGAATTATTTATATGGACATAATCTTATGAACAAGTACAGAACTTCCAAACAGATGCGGGAACTTCAGGTCGCTTAATGTATAGCTTCGTTCAAGTTGTTGAAGTTTAGGTGCATGAGGCGAACAAATATCCCCGCCACTAGAGATACTCCCGCATCTAAAAATGCTCAGAGGAAGGACAGACGGTATGTAATTAACCTCTACGTTGCTATTACCTAAATTACCTTTACCATCGTTATCATAACGTTAATTGACATCAGTATGATTTTGATTCTAATCACCAATGGGATTAAAATTTGCAATTCATTAATGTTGTCTAAGTTGGATGTGATACTGATACTGAAGAAACATTTCATAAGGAACACCGGGATTAGATGGACGAGATGCGGTGAATTCAAAACACCATAGGACCATAATATAGTTTATAAGAGCATGGAATGCTAGAGAACGCCGCTCAAGGACACACCTGGAACCTAGTGAGAAAAATAGGTCAAGGACCTAAGTAAAAAAAAGATTATTAGAACCACAGAGGGTAAGACTGAGCAAAGATAAACACAACGAAGCCGAAGTCACCAACATCTTCTTCATCACTGTCTCATATAGGCTAAGCAAAGGCGTAAGTGCCTCTGATTGGGCTACTTCGTCAAGAGATTTTAGGCAACGGTGACTGTCTCACTTGCCTCTCAGCGGCATCATGTGAGCAATGACATCCCACCACCTTCAGATGGAATCCATACAGGCTCCACCCGCTTGGAGTGTCTTATCCCTCTAAACCACCAGGCGTCATTTAGTTGTGTTTACCAACCAGCTTAGTAAATGGTTTCCTTGGATATACGAAACCATTTGGTTTGTAACTCGTCCAGACACCTAGAGAGAGAGAGAGAGAGAGAGAGAGAGAGAGAGAGAGAGAGAGAGAGAGTGTACTACTTGGAGTGAGTGGATATAAATATTATTATTATTATTATTATTATTATTATTATTATTACAATTCTATTATTATTACAATTTTTATTATTATTATTATTATTATTATTATTATTACCATCATCATCATCATCATCATCATCATTAGTAGTAGCAGTAGCATTAGTTTTATTATAATTATAATTATTGTTATTGTTATTATTATTATTATTATTATTTTTTTTTTTTTTTTTTTTTTTTTTTTTCATTAGTAATGTAGTTGTTGCCGTCGCCATCATTCTCATTATTATTATTATTATTATTATTATTATTATTATTACGACTCGCTTAAAGGCCGCCTTTGGCCGCCTCCACTCGATGTCGTCACTTCCTAACTTCAAAAACGAGTCATAACTTGGGTACCGGTGGCCCTATTGGACTGGAAATTGTCTTATTCAAGTTTGAGCATTTTAACGGTACCTTGCTCTAACAAAAATTTGCGCTACATGCACCGTATTTGCTGTGTTTCGATAACAGACAAACATACAACCAGAAACTGGATCTTTATAAAATAGATTATTATTATTCTATGATTAGTAAACTATTTTTATGATGACTTAAATAAGGCATAATATAAAAGTGATAGGTTCTGGCAATCAGCATCCACTTACTTGATGCAGTGATTCCTCCGTACCCGACTCTACTGTACACTGAGCTACAAGCCAAATGGTATCTGGTAGTCCGGGAAACCACTTACACTGCTGGATGGTAGTTATGTAGACGAATTTTGAGGTGTTGTAGAACCTACTACGATGCCCTTGTAAACTGAATAGAGGGCGGAAATCGGGGTCCACGCTTCCACATTGTTCCCTACGCCTCACTGTGGTGAGGCGTCGTCCACCGTAAGAGAACATCTGCTCACTGCACGCGATGGGACTGTAGGGGCGACTGCTTGCATGCTGCTCATGGGTTTGCTTAGCAAGACGGGGGTGGGAGGTTACACTGCTACCATCACCACCACCGCCACCATCACTACTACTACTACTACTACTACTACTACTACTACTTCTGCTACTAATTACACAAGCTACTGCACAAGGTAAAATAAACATAATTCGTATAAATACACAGAAGTTAAAATACAATGACATTAAATTCAAAGAATTCTCGTACTTAAGTAACTTGATAGCTTAGCAATGATTAATGTTTATATAATGAAATATAAATATCAATAGGGGAAATATACTGAATGTAATTTATAAGTTTCTTTGAAGGTAGAGAGTGATATACTTTCCTTAATGGAGGTGAAAATATACAAAGATGTTTTTTTTTTTTTTAATAACAGAACAGAGGAAGGAAAAACAAATGAATAAAAAAAATCCATACACCAGATTACTGGTGTCCTCCATTCAAAAAAGAAAAAAAAAATCTGTAACAAATGGACTTGAACAGCTGTAGGTTGAAATCTGCGGGGAAACAACTCCGGGAAGCGAGTTCCAGTGGGATGCAGTTCGGGGAACAAATGAGTTCTGATAGGCAGAAGTTTTGCAGTATGAGCGCTAACAGATGCCCGTGTAGCACGAGGGAAAGCATGTAGAGGTGGCACAATGGACACAACTTTGTCTGAGCATTTGCCATAAAAGTATTTGTAAAATAATGCAAGGTAGGCAACATTCCTTCAAACTTGTAGTGGAGGTAGTTTATTTGTAATAGCAGGGTTATTAATAATTCCAACAGCTTTGTTCTAAATCTGTCTAGTTGTTTTAGTGCAACCTCCCCACATCCATTCCACAAGAGTGAGCGATATTCCAGCTGAGGGTGCACATGACTGTTATAAATAATAGATAAATGCTCGTCACTGAAGAAGTTACGGACTCTGTACAATAATCCAAGTTTCTTTGAAGCTGTTTTAGTAAGTGATCTAACATGAGAGGTCCAGTTTAGAGGTTTGTTAAGTGAAACACCGAGAATTTCAATAGTTTGGAGATGGGAATATTAGTAGCATTGAAGGTAATATACGAATCTGGCAATATCTGTCTACAAGTAAATTGTATATATTTGATTTTACCAGCAATAAATGAGACATGATTATTTTGTCCCCATTCATTGATCTTAGATATGTCTTGAGTTATGGAGATGACCGCACTGAGATGAGAGTTAGAGATACTACACTTTGTAAGAGGGTGTCTGAGAGTGAAGTATTGGGTCATCTGCATATGAATGGATGGGATTGTGGGAGACAGATAGGGGATCATTAATATGAACTAGGAATAAGGTTGGTGCCAGAACTGATCCTTGTGGGACCCCGGCATTAACCGAGTGAAAATTGGAATATATATACATCATCTACGTTCACTCTTATTTTTCTGTCGCTGAGATATGAGGAAAGGAGAGGAACAAAAGACGTTAGTCCATAGCAAGGGAGTTTGGTTAGCAGGGAACGGTGCCACACTCTGTCGAAAGCTTCAGAAATATCAAAGGCTACTGCATGAGATTCTCCATGTTGTTCAACTGATTGATGGATAGCATGAGTCTGGAGATTGAGTATGTCAATGGTGGATCTTTCGTGGCGAAAACCATATTGTCCATCACTAATTAAGTTGTTGGATTCAAGGTGTTTAACTATCCGCTTATCAATTACAGATTCAAATACTTTACGAAGAGAAGATGTGATAGCTATTGGTCTGTAATCAGAGGGGTCAGAGGAACTTCCTTTCTTTGGAATTGGGTGGATATTGGCTTCTTTCCACGAATTAGGTAATGAAGAAGTACGTATGCATAGACTGAATAATTTAATTAGAACAGAGGCAAGTTCTGGGGAGCTCTTTTTCAAAACTATTGGAGGCATTCCATCTTTCAAAACTATTGGAGGTATTCCATCTGGGCCTAAAGCGTTGTTGTTTGGTAAATTGTCTAGGATGGATTTTACATGTCTAGTCCCTATTTTGAGTGGAACAGTTTCAGAAGAGTCAAGTTCTAGTACAAGGACGTTCTGGCTGAATTCCTCTACGGTAGAATTTCTGACAAATGTACTGGCAAGGATATTTACCTTACAACTCAGGACATTTGTAATGTTGCCATCTGAAGATTTTAGTGGAGGACTTGGTGATGACTTGTTAAAATTATTATTGAAAGAACTGAGAGTTGACCAGAATATTCTATTATCATTAGGATTGTTAAGTAGTTTTGATGCTTCCTTTTGAAGAAAGTTTGATTTGGCGAGGTCTATTACAGCTTTTGCACGGTTTCTAGCAATTTTAAATCGACAGAGTGATTCAAATGTTTCTAAGTAAGAGTTATATGCTAATGACTTTTGGGCCGTTCCTCTGGCACAATTACTCCGTCTCCCAATAACTTAGTTATCTTAGCCTCATATTAGTTCACATTATTGTATCGTAAAGCACAGTGAATGGATTAGGAGTGAGTGTGGCTGATGGCGGCATCACATGTTGCAGGCGATGATGAGGTGATGATGACACCTCTCTCTCTCTCTCTCTCTCTCTCTCTCTCTCTCTCTCTCTCTCTCTCAGAATCTGCTAATCGAATTCCATCTTTTCTCCTGTTCTCTTCTTCCTACTTCTACATTTTTCTCCTGCCTACTTGTCATTGTCTCTTTCACTCTTTTCTGCTTTCCTGCACGTTTTTTTTACCTTTCTCTTACTGCCGCCTCCGAAATGTCGATTGCTTTCCGCCCAAGACTTAGGGATAGTGTTGTTCCCTCCAGTAAAGACCATGCCTTCCCACCCTCTCCCTGTCCTTCCCTACCTCTCCACCCTCTCTCTGCCTTTCCACCTTCTCCCTGCCCCACCCTGCCTCTCCACCCTCTCCATGTCCCTCCGTGCCTCTCCACCTTCTCCTTACCCCACCCTGCTTCTCCATCTTCTCCCTGCCCCTCCGTGCGTCTCCACCCTCTCCCTGTCCCACCCTGCCTCTCCATCCTCTCTCTGCCCCATCCTACCTCTCTATCCTCTCCCTGACCCACCTTGCTACTCCATCCTCTCCCTGCACCTCCCTGCCTCTCCATCCTCCCCCTGCCGAACCCTGCCTCTCCAACCTCTCCCTGCCCCACTATGACTTTTCATTTTCTCCCTGGCCCACCCTGCCTGGCCATCCTCCCCCTGCCTCATCCTGTCTCTCCCACCCCTCCTTGCCTCTCCAGTCTCTCTCAGCTTCTCTAGTCCTCTCTGCCTCTTCAATATCTCCCTACCTATAACCTCTCCCTCTCTCTCTCTAACCTCTCTTAGCCTCACCCGGCCTCTCTAGTTTCTCTCTTCTTTGCTCTCTCTCCCTAACCTTACGATGCTTTTTCACATTCTCCCTGTTTCTCCAACCTCTTCACTTAGCAATCTGCCTTTGCAATCTCACCCTGTATCTCCAACGTGACCCTACCTTGCACCTCATCCTGCCTTGCACCATACTCAGCGTCTTCAGCTTCACTGTCCCACTCCAACCCTTCCTTGCCTCACCCTGCAACCTTGCGCATCACCCTGCCTCTCCCTGCCTCTCCTTCTCCAATCTCTGCCAGCTCCCATTATCTCTCGCTGTCTCTGTAAGTTCTCCTTGCCCCAGCCAGCCTCACAAACGCTAAATAATGAAAGAGAAACTAGGAGAGAGAAGATGAACGAATCAGGCAAAGGGAAAGGGCACAGAGCAAGTGGGGAGGGGGGAGAAAGAAAAGAAAGGAAAGCATCAGTAAAGTACAAGGGAGAGGGCTGAGTGAAAATCAACAGAGGAAGAGGGAAGAGAAAATGGAAAGATGAGATATGAACAAGGAATCGCGTAGATGGAATGAAAAAAAAGTATTACTGAAGAATGTGAGTGAGGGGTTAAGTGGCCAGTTTAGTAGAGCAGTATATCAGTGACTGGCTGAATCCTTTCCTTCACAAGAAGTCACAACACAACATCCACCCATACTTTAGTTTTATCGCCATTCACATGACCCTGAGAGAGAGAGAGAGAGAGAGAGAGAGAGAGTGATGCCTACCTCCCAGCTTTTCCCACTACAGATTCACTCCTGCAGTTTCAATATTCTCTTTGTGTCATCCTAAACCACCTGTTTGTATTTCATTAGCTAATAAATCATAATAGTAGGACACACACCTGAGTGTGTGTGTGTGTGTGTGTGTGTGTGTATAGGACTACATAATAGATAGATAGATAAATAGATAGATAGAGAGACAGATAGAAGCAGGAAGTCAAATGATGAGAAGGTGTTGTGTCTGCGAGAAGCGAGCAGCGCTAAACATGCTTACACGGAGGAAAGCTGACGACAGCGGCCAGTAAGGAGATGATGCAGTTAGCTGTCAGCAGTCCTCTCGTGAGAAAGATCTGTTGCCATGAGGAACATATGTGACACACCCCTACTACACCAGATTTTAGAAAAGAGAGTTTAGAAGGAGACAAGCGACCCTAGAGAGAGGTCGAGACGGAGATTAGCCTTAGAACAGAAAGAGAGAGAGATAGCGAGACAGGGAGGTAGCTACCCGGGACTTATACTCTTATACCTGTTTAATATTTCCAAGACAAATAAAAATAGTCCCATACTATTCTTTACCTCTCCTGTCACTACATGACATCTGGTGGGGAAACTACTACAAGATATAAAAGCCGCTCGACCACAAGTCTAAAATATACTTCTACAAGTAACTACAAAGTCTTTATGACATTTGGTAGCAGCGAACGTATACGAACCTCGTCTACGAATCAACATTAAATTCCTACAAAATATCAAGATTGAAAACAGCCAACAATATCAGCTCCTGACAGTATTCTCTCCGTCCTGCCCCCTCCGTCTCCCAGATCATTACGCTGATGCAGAGGTCAAGAGATCACTTGACGCCTTGCACGTAGCTTAACGACAAACCAGCAAATCTGCGGACATCGTCTCCGAATTAAAAGCAAATTTCTACAAAAGCAACCGAGACTACAAGATTAGCTTCAGTTCTACATTGATTCCTACAAAATACAGTCTACAGTGCAAATAGTCTACAAAGTCTACAGCCATCTACAATCAACTACAGCCATCTACAATCAACTACAATTAACAACTCTACGTCGTCTGTATAATCTTCTACACGCACCTACAAGTAGCGGCAGTCTTCATCCCACAACGAATAAATCACTAGAGAAAAGGACCGAGAAAACTTCCACATAGAATAAAGGGAACAAACAAACGAAGAGTGAGACACGACTCACAACTCATCTTCACTCAAGTTACTCATCGCTACTCATTCACTCACCACAGCTACCAGTGTGGGAAGCCGACGTCACCATGTGCTGAGATGACATCACAACGCGAGTCTGCCATGCCAAGCAACGTGTGACTGACACCAGGCACTTCTCACCCACTACTCATTACTCATTATTCACATAGCTCCTACTCATATTCACTTATTTTCACAGTTAAGTTGGAAATTCGACGTACTATGCTGAGGTTTGCCTGGGACAGCCGTTAACCACTACAAATACCAGGCCATGGAGTTTCCTGAGTAATATCGTCCATCAACACACCACTAGAATTATCAAGAGATCTTCAATCAAACCTGTATTTTCTTCCGAGATCGACTTTTGTATCGACACACCTCTACGATCTGTATCAAGTGGGTAAAATTATACTTGCTCATTTCTTCTCAGTGCTAAAATTAGCTATATTCAACTTATTTACTCATCTAGTTTGCTAGGACATAAATAAACAAGAGGCGTATTTCATAACATCATATCTTAATGACAGGAATATTTTCGCCACCACCCACGTTAATACCAGATGACACACAAATTGCCACAACATCAGACTCACAATTAAGAGACAGCCCACCCATTGTACAACCCACACCACACGTTATAGATAAGGAAACAAATACGGGAGTTTCGGATGATGAGTGGGAAACCCCTTCAGACGTAGAGAGTATCGACTTTGCAGCTGCCTTGAATACGTATGCCAATATACTTAACAGGGTTCACCGGTCCGGTCATACATATTCTACCATTCCCTCACATAACGATAAACTCGTACAAGTTGAATTACCAGGGCAATCATTAAATATGAATCAAGAAACAAATACTGCTGATCTAAAAACCACACCTCACGTTTTTGTGTATCACGAGGATAAGACTGCCCCAAAATTCTCTGGCACAGACAAGGATCGCATTGATGTCATTTCATTAATCAGTCAGTGCGAACAAATGTTCATCAAGCGCCACATACTAGATGAACAAGAGAAAATTGCTATTTTTTCATCTTGCATAAGCCAGGAAAGATGTCCAGCAAGCAATTTATTGCGCTCCGATAAGCTACATCGTGCTAGGACATATGATGAATTTAAAACTGAATTTCTGAAGAAATTTTCTGGAGGTATGAACTTCTTGCCAGGTATAATTCCAGAATTACATAAAATTGTAGATCTTGTAAGGGAGCACACTACAAACCATGTGCTCAGTGAAATAACTGCTGATGTCTCCACAATCAAGAGAACCCTATTAGCTACTCTGGAGAATTCTAAGTGGATAACAGATGATGGAAAGATGTCCCCAGACCTCGTCGTGGACATCATTGGTTATGTAGCTGCCTTGTGTAAATTACCTGATAGAACCCTTAAGATCGCCAAAACAATCGCGTACACCCCGGGAATGTGCTTACTAGACTTAATGAACGAGGTAGAGATGCAGTGCAGTAAAGCAGGTGTGGTCGACACACATGCACATTCTGGTAGAATCAGGATACCTGAGACAGTATCAGCTGTGAAAACATCAACACCGACCCCAAACAGAGAACAAAATCGATCGCGACCAGAAATGAGGCAGCCCAAACAAACAAAGACGCCTAGACCTCATTCCCACACGCCTTCCTACAGGCAGTTTCATAAGTTTTCGCGCAGCCCGAGCAGGTCTCGCGCCATAAACAACACTTCTTATGGGAAATCACCTCGTAGGTCACAGTCAAGGGATAGGTCCATTCTGTGTCATTACTGTGCAAAACCAGGACACACAAGGTATGAATGCTTTATCAAGGCAAAAGAGGATAATCAAAAGACACAAGGATTTGGTCCTTACTGTAGGCATCATAGATACCAAGGGCACTGGACCAGTGATTGCAAAACAGTAGAAAAAATTGTGTCTATGTTCAAATCGGGGGAAGACCAAGTCATGACAAAAAACGAACAACCGTAAGGAAGAACAAGGTTAAACTTCACATAGGAGGCATGTTGGGAAATGAGTGTATCTTGATACCAGCTGTATGTGAGGATCAAAACGTTTCCTTATTTTTAGATACAGGCTCTCCAGTGAACTTAATAACACATGAAGAACTAAACAGAATTCTTAAAAATAAAAAGAAAGTAACTTTTCTGGATGAAGCTGATTTAGAATTATACACAGTAGATGGTCAAGAGATTACAGTAAAAGGTATGATAAGATTAAATCTCAGTTTCACAGAAACTACAAGACCATTCTCTGCATTGTTCTATATCGTTGAAAACTTAGCAATTAAAGCTCATATGTTACTGGGCTTAAGATCCATGAGAACTGAGAACATAACTATACTCCCACAAATGAATGGAATAGACTTTGATAATGAATTCATAGAGGAAATACTTTCAGAGCCCTCACCGATTGGTAGAAGAGAGCCAAAAAGAATTGGTAATATTAAAGGCTTTAACAAACATACACAAACAGATGAGTGTATAGATCCACTTACACCAGCAACCCCATCCTCCAGAATTAGTGACCCAGATAACAGTACTGATTTATCAATTTTTCCAGCCCATCTCATTAATGATTTGGTTATACCACCTAATTCATACATGAAGGTTACCATAAAGAGCAAATTACGGAATAGTACTGTTCTTGTCTTAGAAGAATTATGTAAAGTAAAGGGATTGTCAGTAGAAAACGCATTATGTCATACGAACGACGAAGGGCTAACTCAAATATTCATTATTAATCACATGAATGGGGAAGTTCAGTTGAAGAAGGGAACTTGCATAGTTAATATTGAAAAATGTTTCGCCCCTGTGAAGGAAATAAATATTGGTGGAGTAACAAGTGAGATAAAATCTACGGATAGAGAAAGAATACAAGAGAATTTAATTCACTCAGGTGAATTTGACGAAGAAAATGATTTGTTAACCCTGCTGGAAACACACAGGGACACCGTAGCATTGCCCGGAGAACAATTAGGGTGTACTAACTTGATTAATCACATGATTAATGTGCACCCAGAAACACCACCAATTTTCGTACCAGCTTATCGCATACCCTGCACACTCCCAACGTACACTTGCAAATCAGTATGTCGATGAAATGTTAAAGCTTGGAATTATTGAGCCTTCAGTTTCTCCGTGGAACGCTCCCCTTTTCTTTGTGCCCAAGAGAAATGGAGAAATGCGTGCGGTAGTAGATTACCGTAAACTAAATAATCACACCATCCCAGACAGATTTCCCATGCCATTGCTAAGTGATGTTCTACAGAATATTGGTCCTGAGAATAATATATTCTCGACCATCGATCTCCTAAACGGATACTATCAGATTCCGGTATCTCAGGAGTCACGTAAATACACTGCCTTTTCAACAAACAGAGGCCATTATCAATATACAAGAATGCCAATGGGACTGAGGACAGCCCCCGGTACGTTCCAGCGTCTTATGAATTACGTATTGTCCGGAATTTTAGGACAAGGAATATTTGTTTATCTTGACGATATTATTATCGCAACGAAGAATATTAAGGATCATCTCAGGAAATTAGACTTACTCTTACAAAAGCTTAGTGATGCTGGATTAAAAATTAAACTTTCTAAATGCAAATTTTGCTTTAAGGAAATAAATTTCTTAGGCCACAAATTAAGTTCTGATGGTATTCACACCACTGATGACAAAATACAGGCAGTGAGAGATTTTCCTGAACCCACTACGACTGACGAAGTTAGACAATTTTTAGGTCTGGCTGGGTACTATAGGTCCTTCGTACCACAGTTCTCTCATATAGCCTTCCCTCTATTCCAACTACTCAAAAAAGATGCTGTATTCCAATGGGAAGAAGAACAAAAAAGGGCATTTAACAATCTAAAAATTAAACTAACAAATGCACCTTGTTTAGCATATCCGAATTACACGAAATCATTTCTTATTTGTACAGACGCATCAGTTAAAGAATTAGGGGCTGTACTGATGCAGGAAGATAAAAGAGGAAAGAATCAACCAATTGCATTTGCCAGCAGACAAATAAGAGGTGCGGAGAAAAATTATAGCACTACAGACTTAGAGGCACTTGCAGTGATTTTTGCATTACAAAAGTTTCGAGATTTGGTATATGGTTACGAAATCCACTTATTCACCGACCATAAACCACTGGTGGGTATGTTTAAAGAAAAACTCCTTTCTGGGAGGAGAGCAAGATGGAAATGTACAGTTGAAAACTACAATGTACAAATACATTATATACAAGGTAAAATGAATATAGTAGCTGACGCATTATCTAGGAACCCGAACACAATTCAGGTCGCGGCGTTAGATCTCAAAGGAAATATCCCAAACCACGAGGATATCGCAAAGGCACAAAGACTTGACCCAGTATGGTCAAAAGTAATATACAAGTTAGAAAGTGGAGATGACATACAATTACCCAAACTGCATGTCCCACTTGAACAATTCACAATGGTCAATAATACATTATACAAAATTAACTCTAAACAACCAAAACGCCAAAGAAATACTAACCAGTTGGTAGTACCTAATGATATGATACCCCAAGTATTACGAATGATACACGACAGCCCACATGCAGGACACCCTGGAAAGGATAAGACATTCAACCAAGCCCAGCTATTATATTACTGGCCTTCATTACGAAGAGATATAAACAATCATATAGACAGATGCGAATCATGTGCGAAACACAAAGGATACCCAATCACACCTGCACCGATGGGTAATTACCCTGTACCACATCAACCATGGGACGTTGTCGCTGTTGATTTACTCAAGATGCCATTATCATACAATAATAACCTATACTTATTCGTAGCAACGGATCATTTTTCCCGTTATGTCATTTTAGCTCCAATTAAAGATAAGACAGCAGAGACAGTAGCAAAGGCAATAACAGATAATGTAATATGTCGCTTTACTACCCCAAAGGTATTAATAAGTGATAATGGAGGAGAATTTAATTCTGAGATCTTACAAGAAATATGTAAACAATACAACATTAAAAAGGTTAACGTTTTGGCCTATCACCCAGCATCGAATGGGTTGGTAGAGAGACAAAATAAAAAGGTATTAGATGTGCTACGACACATTCTCAGTGAAAATTATGCAAGCTGGGATGATTGGATTCCCAGAGTAGAGGCCTCCATTAATGGGTCTATAAATAAATCCATTGGTGACACACCACATTTCATTATACAGTATATGGCACAGATAAAAAATTACCATATGAGCTCCTAGAAGGTGACAGCATGCCTATATACAATTACGATGATTACTCTAAACTCCGTTTACGTGAATTCCAGGACATTCACAAAAGAGTGCAAAAACAATTAACGATGTCCAAGGAAGAAATGACGGAGGCATTTAACAAGAAGGCAAAAGATTCACCTATCAGCTTAGGAGACATTGTTTACGGAGTCATTCATACGAGAGACAATAAATTATCCCCTAAATTTGAGGGCCCATACAGAGTAATTAACATAAAGGCAAACAAAGTTTTAATTAAGTCACTTTCAAGTGGCGAGGAAAAACAAGTTCATATTGACCATTTAAAACGAGTTTCAAGGGAATTATCACATAATTATTCAGCCTCGGATACAACCGAACAGGTGAACGTACCTCAAGAAACCAAGCAAGAACACAACAATGATTACAAAAAGAAATTAAGGTCATATACCAAACAATCGAACATAGGTGCAACTATTCCAATGAAATCTACAGTACATCATTTACGAGAATTAAATATCGATTTAAACTCCTTCTATAAATGAAATAACAACCAACCGTAACGCACATCATCACTATCATCAACCACAGCTTTATAGGAAATTAATAGATTTTTTTTTTCGGTAGGTTATGATGAAGGGACTTATGCTATGGATTCTCCTATACATAGTAAGAGTATATGCGCACCTAGACCCCAAGCATATAGTACGACAAGGATGCCTCATAGCTCCAACGGCCACGACTACAATCGTCAAGGACGTCATGAGTACTGAAATAAGTCTAGATTACTTGTATGACTTACCTACTTATGTAGAAAGACTTGCGACGCCGATGCGAACTCTGGACTTCAAGATAGGGAATTATGTTTCACAATCACATATCACCAAGGAAGTGGATGAAATGGTGAAGTTAGCGAAATGGAAACTAGAACAGGCGAAGTCAACTATGCTCGTCATGATCCAAGATCTCCCATCTTATGGAATGGAGGTGCTGAGCGATAGGAACAACATCACACGTACTCGCCAAAAGCGCGGTTTGTTCGATCTGGGCGGCGCAATTCTTGGGAACATCTTTGGATTGGCTACAGAGGATGACCTTAAAGAAATAAACAACAAATTTAATAAGATAGCTCAGGTACTAACATACCAGGATAAATTCATCACAGGACAGAACTCGGCAATGAAGACAATTGTGAAAAATCTGAAACAAGCAGAAAACGTAGCTCTCGAGAGTATAGATAAAATAAATGACTTAGAGGGCAACGTTACTCTTTTCCAGCACTTCTCCATCATCACAGAACATATTGACACGATTCTACTACAATTAGAGAACACTAGAGATCATTTCAGGGCACTTATGCAAGGAATTTCGAATGCTGGTGATGGCAAGATCACAAATGACTTACTCCCAGTTCATGAGCTACGTCAGATAGTTAGTCAAGGCATACATAAACATAAATTGAAGCCATTGTTCCACAGTAGGGAATTTATGCAATATTACCCATACTTAGAAGCAACACTAACACCAACATCAGTGATAGTTCATGTACCATTCATCACGGAAGACCTGTTCACAGTATACCAAATACACCCCTTCCCCTATAGAAACAACAACACTTTAGTCATCATCAACATCAACACAGACACCGAACTCATCATGGTCTCCAAGAGACGAGACACTGTCACTTTCGCAAGTGAGTCAACGATTGAGCGAAAGTGCCGCACATCCTTACATGCTGTTCATCTTTGTCCTGCGTACATTTTCACGTTTCAGCCTACTGATACGGTCCCTTGTGAAATGGCTATCATCAGCAATAACAATATTCATCATCATTGCAACTTCACTTTTGCTCCAGATAAACTTGTACACCATCAACGCATTGGACACTCGCAGTTTTTTTATTTCCCTCATAACACATCAGTTTACATAGTCTGTCCAGATATACCACCATCTCATACATCAGCCTCAGGATTATACATAGCACCAGACTACTGTGCGGTATTTACACCATCCATGTCTACTTTTTCCACCATCAATCACTACGCCATTATCAACCATACACACAAACATTTCCACCAACTGCCTGATATGAACTTAAACATGAGCACAAGTATTAAGCTGACTTCACCTAAGTTTGAAACTATGCAGATGATCAATGAAACAATGAAGCCCTGGGAAGATTTGAGTTTGAGTATGTTCAACCCATATTATGTGTATAGCCAAGCACCTTCTGTCTTTATAATCATCTGCATTGTAGTTGCAGTATTGCTGTTGGCAATGCACAGAATGCATGCAAGAATTGCTAATTTGGAGTCATTGTTTAGTGGGGGGAGAGTTAACATCACAGTTAACCACCCTGAATGAAGTGTATATATTTTGTATATAGTATTAATTATATATATAAAAAAAATAATAATAAAATAATAATAATAACACAAAGAAGAATGACCCATATATGACAGACCAGTACCATTATCTTTGAATGAAATATTAATAACTCTTACAATAATCTTAATTTTAAACTATTTTTATTCTTGCATGTATGCATTTCACTATAATATCCCAAGTACATACTGTATTACAGTTAAATAATTTACTTTAATGCATTTATTCCAATATGTATACAACTTATTTAAAATGTAGTATTACTGAATAATCACTATTTACTATGAATAATATATGTATACAATATTCATACAATTATGTTACTTTACAATATTATGTATTTCACTTAATTAGCTTATAAGTTCATTATAATGTGTATGTAGTATGTATTAATATATTATAACTATTAAATGTCGATGGTACGCCATTTTCGCGTGGCCGAGCAAATATAGGACTACATAATAGATAGATAGATAAATAGATAGATAGAGAGACAGATAGAAGCAGGAAGTCAAATGATGAGAAGGTGTTGTGTCTGCGAGAAGCGAGCAGCGCTAAACATGCTTACACGGAGGAAAGCTGACGACAGCGGCCAGTAAGGAGATGATGCAGTTAGCTGTCAGCAGTCCTCTCGTGAGAAAGATCTGTTGCCATGAGGAACATATGTGACACACCCCTACTACACCAGATTTTAGAAAAGAGAGTTTAGAAGGAGACAAGCGACCCTAGAGAGAGGTCGAGACGGAGATTAGCCTTAGAACAGAAAGAGAGAGAGATAGCGAGACAGGGAGGTAGCTACCCGGGACTTATACTCTTATACCTGTTTAATATTTCCAAGACAAATAAAAATAGTCCCATACTATTCTTTACCTCTCCCGTCACTACATGACATCTGGTGGGGAAACTACTACAAGATATAAAAGCCGCTCGACCACAAGTCTAAAATATACTTCTCTACAAGTAACTACAAAGTCTTTATGACATGTGTGTGTGTGTGTGTGTGTGTGTGTGTGTGTGTGTGTGTGTGTGTGTGTGTGTGTGTGTGTGTGTGTGTTCTTACCTAATTCTTACCTAATTGTATCTTTACAGGAATGAGTCAAGCTCGTACTGTCCCGTATCTTAAATCATATTTATCGTACATATCCTTAAAATTGTGAATTGTTTTGGCACACACAATTTCATTCGGTAGTGCATTCCACTGATCAATTGCTCTATTTGGGAAACTAAATTTCCTTACGGCTTTATCACCTCTCTTCTTATGCAGTTTTTTGCAGTGTCCTCTTGCTGATGAGTCCCCATAGGTTAAATAATCATTTATGTCTATTTTCTCCTTCCCTGATATGCACTTATATAGCATAATCATGTCACCTCTTTTCCTTCTCTCCTGTAGTGTTGGTAGATTCAGTTTATTTAGTCTTTCTTCGTAGCTTAGATCCCTTAAGCTTGGTACCCATCTTGTAGCGGCCCTTTGAACTTTTCAATCTTGTCTATGTGTTTTTTGAGATGAGGACTCCAGACTACTGATGCATACTCCAGGGTTGGTCTGATGAATGATGTTATTATCTTTCTTAGCATGTCTTCATTTATGTATGTGAATACTATTCTCATATTTGTAAGCAGTGTATAGATGTTCCGTATCTTCTCACTGATGTGGTCAGCCGGAGATAGTCTGTTATTGATAATCACACCTAGGTCCTTCTCTCTTTCTGATGTGTGTAGGGTTTTATTTCCTAACGTATAATCCCAATCAGGTCTTTTTCCACTTTTACCAAACTTGATTACATGACACTTGTCCACATTGAATTCTATTTGCCATGTATTACTCCATTATTGAAGTTTATTTAATTCTTCTTGTAGCTCTTTACAAGAGTCTGTGTTAGTAATTCTCCTTTGTATTTTTGCATCATCTGCAAACATATTTAGATAGCTTTCATTTCCATTGTTATTGTCTATCATTTATATCCACTAAAAACATGATTCGTGTCAGCACTGAGCCCTGTGGTACTCCACTAGTCACTTCTTTCCATGATGAGTACTTTCCCCTTAGTACTGTTCTCATTTCTCTTCTTATGAGAAAATCTTACATCCAGCAATACAGTTTGCCTCGAATTTCTCCTTGATGGTACAGTTTCCATAAAAGTCTTTGGTGTGGTAGTGTATCAAATGCTTTCTTGAAATCTAAATAGATACTGTCCACCCATCCTTCTCTTTCCTGTAATGTGTCTGTTACTCTGTCATAGTAGCTCCACAGATTAGTAACACATGATTTTCCTTTTCCGAAACCAAACTGTCTTTCTGTTATCATATTGTGTTCTACATGGTTTACCCAAGCTTTTCTTATAAGCTTTTCTAATACCTTGCTTACAACACTGGTTAGTGATACTGGTCGGTAGCTGAGTGGATTTTGTCTATTCCCTTTCTTGAATAAGGGAACAATGTTTGCTTTCTTCCAAATATCAGGTAGTTTACCTTGACTCAAGAATTTCTTGAAAATTAAAGATATTGGTTTACTTAACTCCTTTGCACATTCACGTAGTATCCAACATGAAATTTTATCAGAACCATTTTCTTTTCCTTCGTCTAATTTACTTAGCTCCTCCTGTATTACTTTTTCTGATGTTTGTATATCTGGTAGTATGTGTGGGCATACATGTTCCACACAATCCCTCTCAAAAATTTTTTCCTCTGTAAAAACTGATTGGAATTTCTTGTTTAGTGTTTCACAAATATCCTACTCTTGTGTATAGGTGATTCCCTCCTCCGTAATGGATTGTATTTTATCTTTTACTTTGGTTTTGCTTCTGATGTAGCTGTAAAATAGCTTTGGTTGATCACTACTTTTATTTATGATATCCTCCTCAAACTGTTTTGGGGCTTCCCTCCTTATTCTTGTATAATCGTTTCTTGCCTGTTTTTAATTATTATATGCCCTTTCACTATTGTGTCTTCTGTATTTATTCCACAACAAATCTCTTTTTTCTTTTGATTTTTGACATTCTGTATTGAACCATATCTTTATTTTCTTTTCTGCTTCTTTGTGCTGTGGGATGTACTTCTGGACTCCTATTTCATAAAGTTCACAGAATTTTTTATATATAGCATTTAAATCATGTCCTCTAAGCTCCTTTCCCCAATCAATTTCTAAGAAGTACTTCTTTAGGTCATTATAGTTTCCCTTTTTATAGTTTAGGCTCTTTTTGTAACTTTCATTGTTGTTAACTATGTCATATGCTATCCTGAAGCTGCACTTTAGTACTGCATGGTCGCTTTTGCCGAATGGAGGGTGGTATATTAAATTGTCAATGTCGTTTTCTTGCCTAGTAAATATGAGATCTAGCATTGAGGGTACATCGAGTCCTCTTTTTCTGGTGCTTTCCCTTACATGTTGCGTTAGGAAAAACTCTTGCACAAGATCCAGGAGCTTTTGGTCCCAACAGCTTTCTTGGCTTATATCTAGAGTATTCCCATTCATTTTTGTATTAAAATCTCCAGTTAGTATAATTCTTTCCGATTTCTCTTCCATTTTATGTAGTAATGCTCTTAAACTCTGAATTGCATTTTCTGCCAGGTCCTCATATTCGTCTCTTTCCCATGTGTTTGATCTGGGTGGCATGTACAATTGGCTACAATTACTTTCCTTTCAGATGTATTGATCTCTACTGCAATCAGTTCAGCTTGTGAGGGTATATCTAGTTCTAGTTCTTTGACTTAGATTTTTCTTAGTTAATATTATAATTCCTCCTCCTTTTTTTAAGTTCCTATCTCTTCTCCATATATTATATTCCTCTAAGTTTAGAATGTCATTTGATATCTTTGGTGTTAATTTTGTTTCAGTTATGCATATTATATGTGGTTCATTTTCTCTGACATAATCATTCATCTCTAATAATTTAGATACTATTCCATCCACATTTGAGTACATCAACTTAATCATCTTGTTTATATACTTGTCATGACTTGGTTCTACTACCTTCCTCCTTTTTATTCACTCCTGTTTATGTACCACTTTCGTCCCTGCAATCCAATTACTATGTAAAAAAAAAAAAAAACATTCTTCTCCTCTGATCTTCCCTCATTTTTTGTTTTTTCTGCCTCCCTGTTCTCTTTCAGTATATTTCAGTTCCTCCTGTGTTAGGCATCTTTTTATCCATACATTTTTGAACTCCTCTTTTTCCATAACATTCTTTGCATTTTTTAGTATCTCCTCCAAGGTGTTTACACGCTAGAAGGTTACCTTTAGGTTTGTGTGTGTGTGTGTGTGTGTGTGTGTGATCTGGGAACACCTGTTTGTATTTCATTAACTGATAAACTCACACTATAACGCCAGGCAGTGTGTGTGTGAGGGGGGGGGGTAGTACTTCTAGCTTTTCTTTTTCATACTAATAATTATCTAAACACCTTTCTTTCTTAGTGACTATATAAGTTAACGAAGAAGTTACAGGTGACCTTATCAGTATGACATGAATTGCTGCATAATAATTTTCCAGAAAAGTCCTGATTCAATTGTAATTGAACTTGGAGAAAGAGTTCGGAGTCGTCCAAGGGTTTCATCTATTATTTTTTGCTAGCGTCGGGTAAAGTCATAAGTCAGAGTCAATTTTCAAGATGTGTGTGTTTGAGTGCGACGAAAATGACTACAGTTGTATGAATCTGAGCTGAAACAAATTTAGGTAAAGGTCTTACAGCCAGCCAAGGGGTTGACCTGATGTTTTTGAGAACACTAGGTCAACGATGAAATTTGTGTCATTGTTTCATTCAACAGTTTTTATCTGTTTTAGATTAGATTTGGCGGAAGGTTTAGAGAAGGTCAAGGAGGAAGGAATAGTTTTGAGAACAAGTCTAATGCCAAGGCCACGGGATAATTGCAAAATTCGAAGTATGTGTGTGTGTGTGTGTGTGTGTGTGTGTGTGTGTGTGTGTGTGTGTGTTTTGCAGTGTTTGTTATTTATGCTTTTTTAGCACCTATTGCACTTGTCTTGGCTAGTTTCGTGTAAATGGTTGATCACATTTCATGGCCGTATAATAATTTAAGAAATACAGAGACTGCACGACAAGAAGGAGAATTCAGACAGTGCAACACCTGCACCCACAACTCAGTATAAGGGGTGACCAGTTGGCTTTACCCTGGAACTTCGACCATCGACCAACTGCTCTCAAAGTCAAATTACTTCTCTGCTGCCTGACCCTTCAGGCTTCCTCCAGTCCCAGTAGGATCAAAACTGTTGGAGTTGATCTTGTTCTGCTGCTTTGATATTTGACCTGTCGTTCTCAAAATTAATTCTTTCCATCACTGGTTGATCAGCAGTTCTTCCACCGAGTTTAGTCTAAATCGAATCAAAATTACTTTAGCTATAGGGTCCAGCACATGACCTTGCCCTGTGACCTTGACTTTAAATAGATTGTTATAAAAATCGAATCCTTATATCCTTGCTTTACCCCGAATCGGCCACCAAAATTTTCATCTAAATTGGATCGATTTTTTTTTTTTTTTTTTTTTTTTTTTTTGTTCACCTCGCCATGTGACCCTGAACTTCTACCGTTCCTCATGGCCTTGGCATTCAGTTGGCTGTTTTCAAAATCGAAATCCTTTACTCTCACTATACTATAAATCTTTCTTAAAGCTCAGTCTAAGCCAGATAAAAACTAAGTTGACCTCGCATAACTGACTTTCTTCATTGCTAAACCCTGTAAGTCAACCTCTTGTCTTACCTTCAATCTATCCACCAGGTATTGCTCATATCAGATCAAAACTGTTACACAGACACATGATTAGGTGTTTTACTGTGCCCCATGACCTTTATCTCTGTCTTATCTCATAACTGACTTTCTTCATTCTTGCCTTACCCTCAACCCTTCCACCAAGATTGATCTCAAAAGAAAAAAATTCCTTAAATTGACCTTCCTGGTGAAACTCTGATGTAGTCCTGTGGTCATGCCTTTTGACCGATAGCCTCAAAAATATTACAATAGGTACATTTCTTGACTGACTCTCTGTCCTTGTACCAAGTAGCTTGCGCTGTTTTATTCACACACACACACACACACACACACCGCCCTCAGTCTGCTAGAGGAGGTGTTAAAAATCTACAACATCGCGTGGAGCAACTCCTAATGGTGATGTACTTATCAAGGTTATGTGCTTCTGCGCTCCCACTTAAGCACTAAATTGAAATGACCCTGGACGTCAGTGGGTGCCTCTATGATGGCCTCAGCGGAGTGATTACATTTCAGTGAGGCTGTCTTGCTATAGCCATACAAATTACTGGAATGGAAAAAAAAAATTAGATACTATTTTCAATGATACGAAAACCACTTGGTAAACTATACAAGATGAATGGGCAATATGAATCAGGGGAAACAACAAAGACCTAGAGCACTAAGAACCATAATGCAAAGAATGGAACTGTGAACGTCATGCAAAACTTGAATCATCAGGTAACCGCAATCATAGTAACCATGACGAACGAGATGTTAAACCGTGAATAGACTAAAGAAACTGCCGGCTGGGTGTCAGTTGTATTAATAATAAACCCATTGCTGAGTATTACTAATGAAGCAGTTGATAACTTGTGTTAATGTTCATTGAAGTAATTTATTTATGTATGGCAATGAAGGCCCATCAAGTGGAATGTTCCTCACTAACTAAACACTCACCAACCTCGTGGGGTACACCCCTTCCATGATAACTGAAGTTTTATGCTTAAGAAAGTGCACAGAACACACAACTTGGATTCGTATTATAAATAAATAAATAAATAAAACATGATTTTGCATCTTGACACTTTATTTTTCACATATTTTTAAAATATCCGGACACCTTAAATATATCAAGCGTTTCATTATTTATCATACCCAGAACAACGTTATTTATTTTTTTTTAGTTCTATGCACCATATGGAGGAATCGTACTCAGTTTTGGTTGACATAGCTAGTATTGGCGGTCACAAATTGGATATTATGTGACTTCAGCGGAACGGACAAATATTTAAGATATTTTCAGTGAAACTAATGTTTTTTCCAGTGATAGTGTTCAGATATACATAATAATCTTTATATCTTTTTCCATGCAAAAAAAGAAGGTGCGACGTCACAGCCAGTGAATCACTGCAGCTGTCAAGGTACAAATGTTCATCCACCTCCTGAGATGGACGATCACGAAAAAAAAAAAAAAACTTGCCGCCGTCCAGGAGTAATACCCGTGCAAGAGCACGTCACTGCACTGTGAGGTTTATTTACTTCAAGGGAGGTATGTTGGTATTTTCGTTTATATTATTCCAATAGCTCGCAGGGTTACAGTGTGAGGGATTGTGCTGGAAGGGTACTAATAGCACTGCCATCAGCCTATCGACTCATTGTCGCGAAGCTCATATGTCCCTGCCCTGGGGTTTCTTATTTATTAACTTTCGAAAATGCCCAGTTCCCCTCTATTGTGACTACACTTGGACACAAATGGATTAAAGAAACTGACAAACTTTCCAGTCCTTAAGCCATTAGCTCCCAGGGTTCCTGTGTGAGGGAATGTGCAGGAAGAGTACAAAGCATATTGCTCTCCACCTATTTGTCCCTTGTTGCAAAGCTCATAGGTCCCTACCTCAGGGTTTCCCTTGTTTATTAACTTTTTAACCCACTGTGTGCCAGCTATTTTTAGCTCTATGGGTCACCTCTGTGCCGGCAAATTTTTTACTTTTTTGGGGGGGCTAAAATGATAAACTTTGATGTGAAAAAACGAATCTCACCATTATAATACTCATTGAAGCTTGGACGTGGGTTTTCTTGAGTCCTGCATACTCGTATACAGGTATTCCCACTCTCTCACACTGGCCATGTAGGTGAGAGAAAGCCGTTTTCTATGTAAAGTAGACTCAGGTATTTATGCTGGGAAGGTATAGCAATGTTCAGTACACTTATCTGATTACTTATTACATCAACATTTGTCACAAATTGTGTCTTTCTCACTATGAATGCATTGTTTTACACTTACCTGAAGACTGGTACAACCTGACTTCACTATGTACAGTCCTGGCACTTACAAGAAGGTATTTACAACTTGACTTCACTATGAATGGTAATTACACTTACAAGGAAATATTTGCAACTTGATTTGACTATGTATAGTCTCTACACTTATGTGAAAATATTTACAACATGCCTTCACTATGTACAGCACTTGATGAGGCACACAGGTAGTGTGAGGTAGAGTGAGTGTGAGGGGGGGGAGCAAGTGGGTGTATGGCTTTGAGCGCCTGAGGCATGATAGAGGAACAGTTAACCCACCGCGTCCCATTGACATATATATACATCCACGCATTTTGTCACTGTCAGTCCCGTTGACGTATATAAATGCACATCAATTGCAAGGTCCCAAATTTGCAAAATTTTTAGTTTTCGAGCCTGATTTTTGGTACGTATACACGGCACACACCCTCCTCTACAAGATGCCGGGCAGGGACAATGCCTTACCCCTCATGACCTCCTCCCCCCCCCACGCCATTGTCTCGGCAATTCACCTGTTACCAGTGACCTGGCCAGTAATGACATGTCGTGCCACGGTACGAAATTCAGGGCCAGAGTGATTTCCCAATCGATAACAATGTTGAGGACAGTGTTTACGTAGCATTAGAGGAAGAAACAGTCAGAAATGATGATCAAGTAATGTCGCCAAAAAAGGTCAGGTATGTTGATGTGTTTGATGAGTAAAATAATGCATATATTGTCTATATTACGGTGTGAAAACCAATATACTCTCATACTACATATAAATTCGTAGCAAATAAATAAATAAATACCATTTATGAGTGGTGTAGAATAGTTACCCTCCCATAGAACTCGTTTTCTTTTGAGGCAGCCTGATAGAAAACCCAGTAAGGTAAGGGGAAACGGTACCTGTATTGAGTATTTTAAACCTCAAGTGAGCGATTTCTCTATGAATTTTTCATGTGTCTCACCAAAAGAGGAGGTCTGAGCCAAAAAATTTTTTTTCCAAAATTGGTCGAGACTGGGGGGGAGTCAGTGGTGGAAAATAGGTTGGGACGGGGCAGGTTAACATACACGCCTACCAATTTTTACTCTCGAATCTTGAAAAATGTGATCACAGTGAAGGTTTGAATTTTAAGCTATGTTAAAACGGCACTGGCATTGACTGCAGATTTTAGTCAGATCGTTTTAAAATGGCACTGGCACACGGCGAGTTAAACTGCCCAGTTCCGTCCTATAGTGTAGACGACACTGGACACATATGGGTTAATGGTGAACTGGTGCCTGTGTGCATTATCAGTGGGAGAAAATGCTTTAATGAAATATTGTTTTTTGGAGTAATTTTCCCTATATCATGTCGGATTTGAACTCTCGACAGTAAAAACAGCAGTCCATTATATATGCCATTGATCTCCTTATGCTGGTTATGGATGGCCACTTCCAGCACTTCTCTTTGCGATGTGTTATCCATTCAAGACCTGTCAGCGCATTTGGAAGCACTGATTCCTACACACTGCCCTAACAGTCACCGCCAACACTGACCCCTGCCTCTCACCCAAGTCCCCTTCTTCTTCTTCTCCTTTCAGCTCTCTCCTTAGGGGGTCACCACAGCTGATCACCCATCTCCATCTTACTCTGTCTTCTGCATCTTCTTCTGTAACACCTACCATCTGCTTGTCCTCCTTCATTACATCCATAAACCTTCTCTTTGGCCTTCCTCTCTTTCTCCTGCCTGGCAACTCCATTTCCATCCTCCTCCTCCCAACATACTCCTCATCCCTCCTCCGCACACATCCAAATCATCTCAGTCTCACCTTTCTAGCTTTGTCCCCAAACTGATGTACATGCACTGTTCCGCTAATATGTTCATTCTAATATTTGTTCAACCTCATCATTCTTGTGAAAAATGAAGCATCTTCAATTTTGCTACCTCCAACTCTGCCTCCTGTCTTTTTTTCAGTGGTACCATCTCCATTCCGTAAAACATGGCTGGCCTCACTGCAGTCTTATAAACTTTCCCTTTCATTTCTACAGAGACCCTTCTGTCACAGATCATTCCTGTCACCTTTCTCCATCCAGCCTGCACTCTCTTTTTTTTACCCCTCTACCACACTCTCTGTTACTTTGTGCAGTTGACCCCAAGTATTTGAAGTCTCTACTCTCTGGCTTTGGCTCTCCTGTCATTCTCTAAATAATTATATCTGAGCTGTTTACTTATCTCCTAATTCTACTGACTATGGAAAATTCTTTGACTATTTTACTTCTATGATGGAACACATTCTATCCGTTTCTCCTTTCTCTGAAATCTCCATTCTAGAAGATTTCAATGTTCGCTGCCCCTTTGGCTATCCTCTCGTTTCACTGATCCACCTGGTAAACAAGCCTTACTACCTTGGAGAGAGCTCGACCATACTTAACCTCTTCCTTACAATTAATCCTTCTGCTTACACTGTTAATCTTTCCTCTCCATTGGGCTCCTCCGATCACATCCTCATTACCTTGACCTGTCCTAACACTCTGGTACAGCCTGCGGACCCCCCAGAGAACGTCAACTGTGGCACTTTGGAGCTGCGGATTGGGAGGGCCTCAAGCAGTGCTTCTTTGATTTTACCTGGAATGATTATTGCTTCCATGGCCGGGAGACATCTGAGTGTGCCTTGCTCATTACGGAGGTTATTCTCTCGGGCATGGAAGCATACATTCCCTTCTCATATCCTTTGACTAATGCAAGAAAGCCTTGGTTTAATCACGCTTGTTCTAATGCTGTCCATAAGAAGGAGAGAGCCTATAAAACGTACCAGAGCCAACCCACCCTGACTCACATCGTGTTCATGTTTCAGCCCTGAATTGTGCTAAATCTGTTATTCGCTCTGCTAAAAATAATTTCATCCGTACTAAATGCTCTCAACTCTCCAACTCGAATTTTTCCCTCTTCTTCTGGCACCTTGCCAAAAACCTTTCTAACAACTTTACCTCATCATCCTTCCCTCCTCTTTTCTACTCTGATGGCTCTGTAGCTATTTCTTCGACTGAGAAGGCAGATCTCTTCGCTCAGACTTTCTCCTCCAATTCCATCTTAGACAATTCCGGGTCTATTCCTCCATCATTTCTCCCCTCTGACTTCCTCATGGCTGACATTAAAATTTCTTCAGCTGATGTATTTTCTGCCATCACTGGCCTTATTACTAACAAGGCATATGGGCCTGATGGAGTCCCTCCTGTTGTCCTTAAGAAATGTGCTTCTGTGCTTACATCGTGCATACAGTAGGTAAACTCTTTCACTTTTGTCTGTCAACTTGTACCTTTTCTTCTTGCTGGAAATTTGCTCTCATTCAGCCAGCCACAAAGAAGGGTGACCATGCCCAACCCTCTAACTATCGTCCAGTTCCTTTAACATCCTGAGTCTCAAAAGTTTTTGAGTCAATTCTTAACAGAAAAATTTTAAAGCATCTTTCCTATCACAACCTTCTTTCTGATCGTCAGTATGGATTCTGTCAGGGACGCTTCATTGGCGATCTTCTCACCTATCTTTCAGACTCCTGGTCATCCTCCTTTCGGGACATTGGCGAAAACTTTGCCATTGCACTTGACATATCAAAGGCTTTCGATCGAGTCTGGCATAAATCTTTAATTTTGAAACTGCCCTCTTACGATTTCTATCCTTCTATCTGTGCCTTCATCTATAGCTTCCTTTCTGGTCATTCTATAGCCACTGTTGTAGACGGCCATCGTTCTTCTCCTAGATGTATCAACAGTGGTGTTCCTCAGGGCTATGTCCTATCACCAAATCTCTTCCTTTCATTCATCAATAACCTAAGCTGTACATCTAACCCTATCCACTCATACGCTGATGACTCCACCCTTCACCTTTCCATTCAGTTCTCGCAACGTCCATCTCAGCAGTTACTTCAACAAACAAGGGAGGAGGTTATGGCACATCTAATGTCTGACTTGGCTCATATTCTGACTGGGACAAAAGTAATCTTATTGTTTTTAATGCATCAAAAACTCATTTTTTACACCTATCAACCTGACACAATCTTCCACAGGAGTACCCAGTAATGTTTAATAATATCCAGCCCAATCCTGCATCATCTTGAACATGCTTGGGGTTTTATTCACTCGAGACTTATCTTGGAAAGATCATTTTGCATCTCTTGAAAAATCTGCCTCCAAGATTTTGGGTGTGCTAAGCCAACTCCGTACCTCTTTTCCCCAGCACAGTTGTTGACTTTATACACGGGTTTTATCCGCCCCTGAGTGGAGTACAACTCTCATGTGTGGGGAGGCTCCCCACATACAGCTCGTCTCGAAAGGGTGGAGTCAAAGGCTTTTCGTCTCATTAAATCTCCTCCTCTTACTGGCTCCCTTCAACCTCTGTCTCTTCACTACATTGTTGCATCTTTATCTGTTTTCTGTCGCTACTTCAATGGTCACTGCTCCTCTGAACTGTCTGCTTGCATCCCTCCACCCCTACTAGTTAGCAACAAACTCTCATCCCTTTTCTGTCCAACTCTCTAAAGTAAGAGTTAACCGTTACTCCCAGTCCTTCATTTAGGCAACAGGTCAATTCTGGAACTGTCTCCCTCTGTCTGAATTTCCTACTTCCTATGACCTCCAGTCTTTCAAATGCAGTGTGTCCAGGCATCTCAAAATGAATGGATCTTGAATTTGACTCTCTTTTGTAATGTTCTTTTTTTTTTCTCTTGGAGGGAATGGTTTGCTCCTGGCTTTAGGTTCCTTCTTTCTTGCATTAGCCCGAGGCATCCCAACAACATATGGATACTTGCCACGTTTTGTCACGGTGACGCACGTCAACGTGTCCATACATTTTGCAATTGCGAGGTCCGTCATTTACATATTTTTCAAGCTTCACGGGTGATTTTAGTTGGCATATGTGGGAGACCTTCCTCTACCTAACGCCAGGCGGGAATAATTCCTGGCCCCACCTGTCCCCCCTCCCCCCCCCCTGCACGCCATTTTCTCCGCAACTCACTTGTTAGCAGTGACCTGGCTATACTCCTTTCGCAGCAAGAAGTCCATTCAGGGTGTGGCAGAAGTTGGAATTTCCCCGAGTGCGACGTTGCCAATTTGACCACCAATTATCGGATTATCACTCTGTCTTCCTACCTACCCCCATCCCACCTGTTTCTCTCTCCCTCTCTCTCTCTCTCTCTCTCTCTCTCTCTCTCTCTCTCTCTCTCTCACTCTCTCTCACTGTCTCTCTCTCTTTCTCTCTGTGTATATATATATATATATATATATATATATATATATATATATATATATATATATATATTGTTACTAAAAAGAGAAAGATAATGTACACTTTAAGTGAGAATACAAAAAATCACTACTGTCCCGTAAAGTTCCAGGTTCAAAACAAAAGAGTTAGGTAAAATTACAAGTTAAAGTTTAATGCTCAAACTAACAACTAAACATTCAGGACTCATAAGGATAATGTAATGGCAAAAAACAGGTTAAATATATGGTTAACTGCAATAGCCTCTATTAACACGAAATTAGCAAGAGTAAATCTATCTAAGTCAGCCCTGATAAAATGAAAATACCAGATAATACTCAGTGAATGCAAGATATATTATTACAGATACAAAATATTATTAATAAGGGCTGACACCCAAAACACATGAATCACAAAAACCTTACTAGGCCTAAGAATTAACACCTTACGCTACACAGTACAAGAAAAAATGCAACAACACTCATACTCAAATTACACAGCTGCTAGATGGTTGGAGACTTCCTGAGCACTCACAATAATAACAACTGTACAGGGGAGGACAGAGATGTGAACAAAATGAGGAGTAGATCTAAGTGGCAATTAATGTAGAGACTGAGCTCATTATATAGGGGCCTGCAGAGCTTGATACAACTTGTAAGAAGGACGCGCAAATGAAGCCATGGGGACAAAGAGCTGACAATCCTGCTCTGAACAACAGAAAGAACGACTTACTCTACGATAAGGGTAGAAGGGGGAAGTGAGGTAGAACACGCTCGTGATCAAACATGCAGCATACTGTACGTTAGAATTACACAAAGGATGATGAAATCATAGGCTATGTAACACCTCCCCACAAAGAAAAAGAAATTTACAAAGGAAATTTCTTATTACTCTAAAACAATCTGTCTAAAGTCTAGATAAGCAATCTGCAATAACATTTTCTTTCCCCTTGACATGTTGTATGTCTAATGAATACTCCTGAAGAAGTAGACTCCATCTTGTCAATCTCTGATTTTTATCTTTAAACTAACTAAGGAATTTCAGTGGGTTATGATCGGTATAAATGACTATGAGGTCAAAACCAGAACACAAATAAAATGAAAAATGCTGTAAACCCAAAATCAAGGCCAAAAGCTCTTTCTCAATAGTTGAGCAGTTCTTTTGAGGTGGAGTGAACTTCTTACTGTAATAAGATACAGGGTGTTCAATACCCTGATCATCCTCTTGCAGCAAAACAGCCCCAGCTCCTGTATCACTTGCATCAACAGCCATCTTAAAAGGCTTCGCAAAATTTGGAGTAGCAAGCACTGGCTGACTTAATAGGATAGCTTTAAGTTTGTTGAAAGAGGATTCACAGTTATCGGTCCAGACAAATTTAACTCCTTTTTTCAGTAGGTCTGTAAGTGGTGATACAAGAATTGAAAAGTTAAGAACAAATCTCCTGTAATAACCTACCATTCCCAAAAATCTTTGTAGCTCTTTCCTACTTTTAGGTCTGGGAAGATCACTTATAACCTGAACCTTAGCTGCTGGTGGTGCAACATGTCCATCACCAATTACGTACCCAAGGTACTGAACTTTAGCTTGACCAAACTCACACTTTGATAAATTAGCTACAAGATTAGCCTGAACCAAACACTCAAGAAATTTACTGACATGGCATAGGTGATCTTTCCAGTTGTCACTGAAGATTAATACATCATCAATATAAACAACACACCCTGCCAAACCCTCTGTTACAACATTCATTAGCTTCTGAAATGTGGCTGGTGCATTCTTCATACCATATGGCATTACAGAACATGCAAAAGTCTTTCCTAGTGTTACAAAACATGAGATCTCCCTAGCACGTTCAGTCATAGGTACTTGCCAGTATCCCTTTAACAAATCAAACTTACTTATGTACCTCGCCTTTCCGATCTTGTCTATGCAATCTTCCACACAAGGGAGAGGGTAAGTGTCTGTTTTGGTTATCTGATTAACACGTCTGTAGTCAATGCAAAGCCGCTGTGACCCACCTGGCTTAGGGACTAGAGTGACAGGAGAACTCCACTCGCTCTGGCAGGGCTCAATCATCTCGTGGTCCAACAGGTAGCCAAGCTCCTTCCGGATGAGAGGAACTTTCACTGGGTTCACACGGTAAGGAGGCAGTTTAATTGGCTCTGCGTCTCCAACATCGACATCATGCATCAACACAGTGGTTCTTCCTGGAGTGGCACGGAACACTTGCGGGTACTCCTGCAGTAATGCCAAAACTCCTGCCTTTCCTCGGGAGCTAGATGAGAAAGCTTAGTCTGGAGATTATGCATGATATCAGGATTCTTCCCCAAACTATCACTCAGGCTCATACTGCATGGGAGAGCTTCACTTGCATACTCAGGTGGAACAGCTACAGTGCAGACTGGATTATTTTCATCCCGCCTGTGATATAACTTTAGCATGTTGATGTGACAAAGTTGCTTGTTCTTTCTACGATCTGGAGTGGCGATGACATAGTTGACATCACTGAGTTTCTTCTCCACGAAATAAGGACCACTAAACTTGGCTTGAAGAGGTTGCCCATGAACCGTTAGCAGAATCAAAGCCTGATCTCCTGGCTGAAAGTGGTGTAACCTGGACTTCTTATCATACCAAGTCTTCATCTTCTCCTGAGCAGCTCCTAAATTCTCTCTCGCAGCTGTAAAGCAGTGGACAGCCGTTCTTTGAACTTCATCGCATACTCCAGCAGGTTGACGTCATCATCCTCCGACAGCCAGCATTCCTTGAGTAACTTAAGGGGTCCTCTTACTTCATGGCCAAACAGTAGTTCAAAAGGTGAGAAGCCCAGTGATTCATTTGGAGATTCTCTTGCGGCAAATACAACGAATGGAAGACCTTTGTCCCAGGCTTTCTGATGTTCCAAACAGTATTTCTTGAGCATCGATTTGAATGTTTGATGATATCTCTCCAACGCTCCTTGGGTCTGGGGATGGTAAGCTGAAGACGTGATCTGGGTGATGCCCAACTCTTTCAGAGACTGCTTGAAAACATTTGACATGAAATTACTTCCCCAGTCTGACTACCTCCTTGGGCAGACCAAACTTTGTGAAGAACCCTAGCATTTCCTTAACCACGTTCTTTGCTGAGATATTTCTAAGTGAAATGGCTTCAGGATAATGAGTAGCCATATCAATCAGGGTCAACACATAAGAAAATCCTGAAGAAGTCTTAGGAAGAGGGCCCACAATATCCACCAACACATGGGTGAATGGCGCCTCAAAAGGAGGAATGGGAACTAGAGGTGCAAGCTTTTTGGTCTGATTACACTTCCTCACAACTTGACAGGTGTGACAAGACTTACAATACCAGGAAACATCTCTGAAGATACTTGGCCAGTAGAAGTGCTTCAAAATGCATGCCACAGTCTTCCTCACTCCAAGGTGTCCTGCCAAACTGGAATCATGAGCCACTCTAATGATATCCTGCCTACAAACACGAGGGATGACAACTTGATGTACAACCTCCCATTCACAGTCGGCTGATGCTGTTGGGGGGTCTCCACTTCCTCATAAGTACTCCTGACTTTATATAATAACAAGTAGAACCACCAGCTGACTCTTCCTCACTGCAAGCAGAGTTAGCTAGACCTTTCAACTCAGGGTCAGCAACCTGCAACTCAACCAACTCTTGACGAGACAAATTATCAACACTACGGGGTACTGCCTCATCTGGTGAGTGGTCCAAATTAGCAAGAAAAGTGTAAGTTAGGATAACATCATCATCATCATTATCCTCTAAGTCACCAGTAACTTTAGACTTAGCCCTAGCGACAGCACATGCAGGGAACACATCAGGGACATCACAATCCTGGGCCGCAGCCACTGGCTCACTAGACAACTGAGGAGCTGGACACACTTGACTTCCACCAATATCATTTCCAAGTAAGAAAGTTACACCTGACATTGGGAGTGTCTCAACCAACCCAACCATAACGGAACCATTAAGAAAACCAGCTCTAAATTCACTCTGCACAGAGGGACAGAGAAGTAATTATTCCCTACACCTTATAAGATTACAGTTTCATCAGAGGAATTAACATTAGAGCCTAGAACCCTGGTCAGCATAAGAGGTTGGCAAGCACCTGTATCACGATATATTTTAACTGATTTCCTGTCATCACTGTCCAGAGGACTGACAAAACCATCAGACAGGAAATTAGCACATGAACTCTTGAGAGTGTCACCCACGTTACTGCTCAAAAGAGGATCTCCATCATGAGAATTTAATTTACCCCTCAAAGCAGGTTCAGTTAACTCAGTTAAAGAATTCTGGGAACTCTCAAGGGTGGACACTAGACCAATTGACTGAATATTTAAAGACTCCTTTTTGTTCACATCACGCTGTCTCCTGAAACATTTCTCCGTAGTATGACCAAGCTTACTACAATAAGTACATTTACTTTTCTGAAATCTAGAGGTGAAGCTGGTATTTACTTCCTGAGAAACATCATCTTTATTCTCATTCCTGTTACCTGTACTCTGAGTAGAGGCAACGTACTTACTCTCAGCTTTCCTTTTTTCTTTAGAATATCTCTTGTGAGTGAGAACATAGTCATCAACTTAGACTGCAGCATCAGACAAATTATCTATTCTTCTCTCATCAAGATATAGGCTTACATCATTATTAATGCACCTTTTGAAGTCCTCCAGCAAAATCATCTGCTTAAATTTACCAAAATCAGAATCAACATTCTTAGAATTTAACCACTGCTCTAACAGATCTTCTTTGATTTTTGCATACTCAACATGGGATTGCTTATCTTGCTTATAAGTTGTCCTAAATTTTACTCTATAAGCTTCAGGAACAAGCTCATAAGCCTTAAGAATCAAGCTCTTAACTACATCATAATTATCAGATTGATCCTGAGGCAAAGATGCATAAGTTACTTGAGCTTTACCGGTGAGAACAGTTTGAAGGAGTACGGGCCAATACTCTTTGGGCCAATTAAAACCTGTAGCTACCCTCTCAAACAACTGAAAATACTTTGTTAAATCAGATTCATTAAAAGGAGGGACAAGTTTAACATTTTTAGCTACATCAAAATCATCAGAGCTAGATGATCCAGTTCCACCTTGTTTCATGCGATACTTATGGTCTGCCTGAATCCTAGCAAGTTCAACTTGTGCCTGAAACTCAACCTCCCTAGCACGAGCCTGAAACTCAGCCTCCTTAGCATTTGCCTGAAATTCAGCCTCCTTAGCACGAGCCTCCTGCAGGGCTAGCTGTAACTTAGCTAATTCAATCTGCGTTTGCTCATTTCGAGGAGTTACATTAAGCAAACTTTCATTAATCATGTCAACAATTTGATCTTTAGAATGATGAGAGCGAACAGCAATTCCCAATTGATGAGCAACAAGCTTAAGTTCATTCTTTGTTCTGTTTTCTACATCACACACTGTTTGCACATTTGACAAAAAATCTTTGGCTTCATCAAGCGTAGTAATAGTAGACGTCATGAATAAATCACAGTCACAAAAAATCAAGCAATATCCTTATGATAATATCGTGAATATCCTGATAAGAGGTCGCCAAATTTATGTTATGGAACAGAGAAAGATAATGTACACTTTAAGTGAGAATACTAAAAATCACTACTGTCCCGTAAAGTTCCAGGTTCAAAACAAAAGAGTTAGGTAAAATTACAAGTTAAAGTTTAATGCTCAAACTAACAACTAAACATTCAGGACTCATAAGGATAATGTAATGGCAAAAAACAGGTTAAATATATGGTTAACTGCAATAGCCTCTGTTAACACGAAATTAGCAAGAGTAAATTTATCTAAGTCAGCCCTGATAAAATGAAAATACCAGATAATAGTGAATGCAAGATATATTATTATAGATACAAAATATTATTAATAAGGGCTGACACCCAAAACACATGAATCACAAAAACCTTACTAGGCCTAAGAATTAACACCTTACGCTACACAGTACAAGAAAAAATGCAACAACACTCATACTCAAATTACACAGCTGCTAGATGGTTGGAGACTTCCTGAGCACTCACAATAATAACAACTGTACAGGGGAGGACAGAGATGTGAACAAAATGAGGAGTAGATCTAAGTGGCAATTAATGTAGAGACTGAGCTCATTATATAGGGGCCTGCAGAGCTTGATACAACTTGTAAGAAGGACGCGCAAATGAAGCCATGGGGACAAAGAGTTGACAATCCTGCTCTGAACAACAGAAAGAACGACTTACTCTACGATAAGGGTAGAAGGGGGGAGTGAGGTAAAACACGCTCGTGATCAAACATGCAGCATACTGTACGTTAGAATTACACAAAGGATGATGAAATCATAGGCTATGTAACAATATATATATATATATATATATATATATATATATATATATATATATATATATATATATATATATATATATATACATATTGTATAGATTTATTATTTATTTTCAACTTTTTTTCCACACCACCTATGAGGTAAAAGTCTAGGCACGTTTTATTTTTAAGAGGTTTTCCCTGTAGGCCTAATCCTCTCTCTGATCTTTAATCAGAATCTTCTTCGTCATCAGAACTTTCTGTTATATTGACGACGAATGACTCTACGAAATGTTCAGCTGCTATGTTTTGTTGTGCATCTTCATCTTGTACTTGTTCGGCATGTCGCACTACTTCCATCCAACTTTGTGGTGTGATAAGACTCAGAGCCTCTTTGACAAGAACTTTAAGGTTAGCCATTTTAAGGGTGTTCTTCTTGGCTATATGAGTCTTCACCTGAGCCCAAATGAGCTCAATCAGGTTATATTGACAGTGGTATGGTGGTAATCTCAAGACCCGATGCCCTGCTTCTTCCGCAATCTTGTTGATTACGTAGGTTGTGGTGATATCCAACTTCTTGGCAAGCTCATGCAGCTCTGCTTTAGATAAGTTATCTTGGGGCTGCACTCCCTTCTTTATCAGCCAGTCCCGCAAGTCCGATTTTCTCCATGAATAAGTAGGAATTTTTTCAAGCTTGACAGAATGATAGGAAGCGTTATCCATCACGATTACCGAGTTTGGTGAAATGTTTGGAAGCAAATGATTCCTGAACCATTCCTCAAAAAGTGTTGAGTTCATCTGGTTATGATAGTCCCCGTCGTTTTTGGCTTGGAACACTAACTCGGCGTTGTCTACAAAGCCATTTTTCGTTCCAGCATGAAGAATGATCAGACGACTTCCTTTTCCTGTTGGCTGTCGTATTCCAGTGGCTTGTGGTGTTGTGGTCTCTGTCCAACATTTTCCAACCGTGTAATTTTGGTTCACCCAAGTCTTGTCCAGATACACGATATTATGGGAGGACTGTCTTACTTGCTTTATTTCTCGCAAAAACTTTGTGCTAGCAGCCACAACATCATTCCTCTCCATAAGGAATTTGCGGCCATTAACCTTGGCATATTTGAAGCCAATCTCCTGCAGAATCTTGTGAAGGGAGGTTATGCCGCCACTGAAGGATATTTTTGCCTTAAGGTCTTGAATTATTTGCAGAGTTGGAATTTCATGCCTTTCATAAAATCCCAAGACTATTCTTCTTATTGCACATTTATCAAAATCGTCAAGACTTGTAACAGGTGCAGCACATTTCCTCTTCCGTGGTGTTAAAAACATAGGCCGTTCTGGTGACGTCAGTGTCCGTTTCGAGCAAATTCGTTGAACTGTTTTCTCGGAAACGTTGGTGGCTTTTGCAGTGCGAGCAGATGCTTTTGAAGGCAGGATTATAAATCCATTACAAGCCTTTTCTTCTGAGAAATACTTGTTAACGTTGTATATCAACTCCTTTTCCCTGCTATGCAGCACTCTCGAGCAGGAGCGGGTGGGAGTTGTGGGACCTTCCATCCTGGGTGGTGGCTAGACAGGGAGTGACCCTGGGTCCCTCGCCGACCTCGGCGTGGCAACATGGGAAAAAAGTGCTGCCATGTGTCATAGAATTCATTCAAATCGTTGTTATAATTCTAAAAAGTGATACTCAATGTACTATATAGCTTCCTTTACTATATACAGAATATAAAATACAATTTCAAATAGCACATAGATGGGAAATAAGAGAGAGAGAGGCATGTACTATGGTTGATTTGGCAGCATCGCTAGAAGTGATTCACCAGGTGGGCCCCACCCTGAACGGACTTCTTGCGGTGAAAGGACTATAGTAAAGACATGTCGCACCACGGTCTCTCCAATGACGAAATTCAAAGCGAAAGTGATTCCCGAGGTGGAGGGCATAGGAAGAGACAAGCCAGAGGAAGAATCAAGCAGAAGTGATGAGGCAGTAACGTCGTAAAGGAAGGTGCCATGCCATATGTTGATGGTGAGTGAACAACGTTTATATAGCCTATATTATTGTGTGAAAACGAATAGACTCTTGTATTACATATAAATTCGTACCAAATAAATAAATATTTACATATAATGAGTGATTTGGAATAGTTACCCCTCTCAAGAAAACGTCTCTGGAGCCTGGCCTGAGAGAACATAAATGTATTGGTATTTCTAAACTCAAATGAACACTTTCTCTTTGAATTTTCGATGTTTCTCATAAAAAGCAGAGGTTTTAGCCAAAAAAAAAAAAGTTTTCGAAAATCTGCCGGGACTGGGGGGGGGGGTCATTGGTGAAAAATTTGCCGGGATTCAGCGGATTAAAAAAAAAAAAATCTACCTTTGCCACCTCTACACCTTGGAGCCTCACGGTTTCCCTGCCTTCTCTCTCATTTACATACATGTACTCAGTCTTTCTTCTGCTTAGTTTCATTCCCCTTCTCTCCAGTGCATATCTCCATCTCTCCAGCTCTGCCTCGGCTTCCTCCAGGCTCTCACACTATATATCACAATGTCGTCCGCAAAACATTATTGTCCACAGAGACTCCTGTCTGATCTCATCTGTCAATCTGTCCATCACCATCGCAAACAAGGAGGGGCTTTGAGTCGATCCCTGATGCAATCCCACCTCCACCTTGAACCCCTCAGTCATTCCTACTGCACATCTCACTGCTGTTACACTATCGTCGTACATGTCCTTCACCACTCTCACGTACTTCTCTGCCACTCCTGGCTTTCTCATCCAGTACCACAGCTCCTCTCTCGGTACCCTATCATAAGCCTTCTCGAGGTCTATAAACACACAATGCAACTCCTTTTAGCCTTCTCTATACTTCTCCTTCAATATTCTCAAAGCAAATATGGCGTCTGTAGTATCTCTCCCTGGCCTAAAACCAATTTGCTCCTCCCAGATCCTCACTTCTCTTCTCAGCCTAGCTTCCACCACTCTTTCCCATATCTTCATTGCAGGGCTAATCAGCTTTATACCTCTGTGGTTGCTGCAGCACTGCACATCACCCTTGTTCATGAAAATCGGAACTAGAACACTTTTTCTCCACTCTTCCGGCATCCTCTCACCTTCTATTATTTTGTTAAACAATCTGGTGAACCACGTCACAGCCATCTCTCCTAACCTCCTCCATGCGTCCACTGGTATACCATCTGGGCCCACTCCCTTACCATCCTTCATCCTCTTCATGGCATTCCTCACTTCCTCTCTGCTGATCTCTTGCACTTTCTGATTCACTACCTCCAACTCTTCCAAGCTTCTCTCTCTCACATTTTCTATATTCATCAACTCTTCGAAATACTCCTTCCACCTTCTTAGTTTACACTCCTCACTTGTCAGTACATTGCCATCTGCATCCTTTATCATTTTAACATGCTGCACATCCAGCCCAGCTCTATCTCTCTGCCTGGCTAATCGGTACAGTCCTCTTGAGGGTTTGGATATCTTTTTATTCCATCTCTTGTCGCTGATACTAAAATTCCACGTCTTTCCCATACTCTTAATATATAGTCTGGGTTAATTAGTTTTGTTTCCCTGAATCACGCTTCCTCACTCTTCATTTTTTTTCTTCCTAATTCTTCACATATCACATATTCCTGTGCCCATTGAAATTCACTTTCAACGTCTCTCAGTTTTCAAGCAAGTGATAGCCTCCTGCCACTTGTATTTCTTCTTGATCTTCATTCCTTTTTTTTTTTTTTTTTTTTACAACTTTTATGTCCTTTTTGGGAGGTATGTTTTCTGAATATCACCATCTCTGTTTTACCACTGTTCTAATTTTGCACTTAACATCATTTCCCACGTAGTTTTCCATCTTTTCTCATCTAAATATGCTTCCTCTTCACTAACTTTTAGTAATTTAGTCATTGTCAAATTCTCATACTGCCTCGTTTGTTCTTAGATACTGATTATAAATTCTGCCACCTGTTACATTTCTCGTTTTATCAACATCCTTTCTTCCTGTTCTACCCATTCAGGGTTTCGTATACCCTAATTACAATCATCGTGAAGCTCACTCAACAGAGCAGTGTCGCCTCAGATAAAGATGGGAATGTGTCATTCCGTAACGTAATGATGGCCAGGCACCGCCTCCTGTGGGCCTCGCAATGCTGCCATCACCACAAGACAACTATGTGCCGCAGTACAAGACGCGTCACTGAATGATACATAAGGGAGAGAGGTGACTGAAGTTGCGGTGTGGTGTAGTACAAAAATTTTACTTCCTTTACTTCATGTATTTTAGTTCTCTAAGTACTTCCAACTGAATTTCAGTAAATATTACATCAATAGGCGCAACTGAAAAACAGTATTCATATGGAGGGCTGTGGCACAAAAATGTTATATTAAAAAAAAAAAAAAACAGAAGGAAGAAGTACAATGACGATATGATGGGGGAAGATGGAATGATAAAGAAAAAAAATCTGAAAATTATATGCAAGTGAAATGGAAATCAGAATTATAAACATATTTACATACTTTGTGAAATGGCAGGAAAATAAGAACAAAATGAAAATATGGTGTGAGAGAACAGTGTAAAGAAAGAAAGTATAGTCTGAACGACATGTTGAAAAAACTTGCTTAGTAGACATCTGTCATGAAAAGATGAAAGACCATGACAAAACATAAACCTTCATTGCCTCCTGCATTCTGCCTCTCTCGAGCAGTCACAACAGTTAACACTTCTGTGATCACTAACTCAATTACATCTTTCATTGCAAGGTGCCAGGTATACAATAGTAGCTCCAGCTTATCGTTTTGTATCCGGAGAAAAATATGAATAAATGTTTACTGCGTCCATTCCTTTAATTACACATCACCCACTTTGAGAGTTTAGACCCATGGCACCTCCCCAATCCCACAACAGTACTAGTTCATGTCACACATTTCATTGTCTCCTACGTTGATTTCTTTACCCTCAAGACACTTACCTTTGCTGTAGATAAGTACAACATCCATTTTCACAGGGTATACTTTCCTGTCCCAGATCACCGCCCACCAGCAGTCCAAGCCATCCCTCCTTTTCCATTGTTCACCACAACCATTTTTTGACTCGCTTTTGACAGTCTAACTAAGGTCACGTTGTCGACGACCGCACATATTCTGTTGTGACAGGGATAAGTCAATGCTTTATTTCAAGACAGGGTGGATTGGTTGTCAGTGGTTTGGGAAAATTAAGTTCGATGTTTTTTACCTAACATCTTTTACCTTAATGTTACATGTTTTACCTTACGCAGCGTCGTAGAAATAATTATAAAGTCAATGATCGCGTTAAGAGAGGCGAAATGAAGTTACGTTGGGTTGAACAAAAATACTTTGTAGATAACGTTATGTTGGTGCTTTGTACAAAATGACAAGGTAATGCACGATAGACAACAAAAGTAAGTTAGGTATTTAAGTACATTACAAACCCCTATATAAAGGTTAATACATAATAGAAAACATCAATAAAAGATGAATGTAAGGCTTGTGTGTATGTGTGTGTGTGTGTGTGTGTGTGTGTGTGTGTGTGTGTGTGTGTGTGTGTGTGTATTTGCGAGTCAAAAGATTTATCCCTGGTCAGATTATTATGTGCTCAAAGCGTAACGAATGAGTAATCGATAACTCTCCTCTCCCCCCATCCCAGACCACATACCTCACCCCACAACATACACACCCTCTCCCCTGCACCACCCACCCTCTTCCACCACATCCCACGCTCTCTTCCTCCCACACTACCCACTCTCAAACCCCCCAACATAGACTTTTCTCCTCAACACCCACACCCTCGCCCCACAACACACATCCTTTTCCCCCGCGTCATCCAATCCCACCCCCAAATCATACACCTTTCCACTCAGCACCTATCCTCTCCACGCACCTTCTCCCTCAATACCCTTCCTCTCCACGCACCTTCTCCCTCAATACCCTTCCTCTCCACGCACCTTCTCCCTCAATACCCATCCTCCCCACCCATCTCCTACTTGGCCATGCACCCTCTTTGACGACAACATTCACTGTTTTTCCTCCACATCATCTATCCCCTTCAACACACCAGCGACCTTCTCCACCACACCACTCACCTTCTCCCCCCACATCAACGACTGTTGTATGCGACAGTCATGGGACTGTTCAATGATTTGTACGCCCGATAGGTCAGTGTTGTGCTGAGCAAAGTGGCTGCTTTGTAGGAAGAATGTAAGCAGTCGCATAAACGGGATATGATAACTGTGCACCAGGCGCACTAAGTGAAGCCTGCGACAGGCCCCGGTCACTCGGGAAGATTTGTGGTGTTCTCGACAATTTTTTTTCCCCTTTTCAGATTGCTAGTGGTCAACTTTCATGAGTTATTACATCCTTTCCCAATTTAACGTCTAGCATTTTTTTATGCCAGATGTTATCGAAAGTATTTGAAAGTCTTTACTCTATTAATATTACTTTTCTTCTCTAAAAAGCAACCGATTTATACAGCCAAACGCTAACTTCTCGGTGGTTAAATTTCATTATAATGCCTTTACTTTTATTTACATTAGTTGCTGGTGTGGCCGGACGCGAGGAGAAGGTGGGTGGGGTGGAGGGATTGATTAAATGTTTTGGCGGGTTAGGGGGGTATGGTGTGGAGAGAGAGAGAGGGTGAGTGCTAGGAGTGAGAGGATAGGAATTGCAAGGGCGAGTGTTGTGGGTGTAACGGGTGGGTGATATGGCTGGAAAGGGTGATTTGCGTAAGTGGACAGGATGGGTAGTGCTGCTGGATAGGGTGGGTTGTGTGGGTGTTCAGGGCGGGTGATATGGTTGAAGAGGGTGGTTTGTGTCGGTGGTTAAGATAGGTGGTGCGGTTGGATACGGTGGGCGGTGTGGGGGGAGAGATTTACTGATTACACACTAATCTCGTACTGAGTATCAAACAATTTGTTTCCAGAGATAAAACATTCACTCAGCTTGCGAATGCATACACACACACACACACACACACGCACACAATTTAATTAGTTTTTATATATTCCATAATAATTCACTTAAGCTTGCCTCTTGTAGCATACTGTACCTAACATAATTTGCTAATTCGTCCGTAGCATTTCATTTTTTTCTATTGCTATTTTCACCTTACACACATAACATCATCTACCGATTACTTGTGTTCAACCGTATCTAACTTAGGTTCTTCTTGCTGATCTGTGTAAGCCTCATTCCAACCAGACCCATGACAACCAAAATTATCTAACCAATCTTCACTTACTAAGTCTACATCAGCTCAGAAAAATCTAGCCAAATTTGCCTTAATAATTTCGGAATAATCCGCTGTACACTAAAATAAAGTCTTCATGATCACTGCCCTACATTGTACATTGAACTAAACCCCTGAATCACAAATGCCATAATTGGCATATACCGCTATTCATGAGAACGCTAGGGTACACGACCCACTGAACCTTGACATGAAGTCCGATTACTTCGTCTCTTCTAAATATTTGTTATTCAGTCGTATTCTTTAAATCATTACTTCATTCCAGCTGTCTTTTTTCTCTATAAAATACTCTTCATCTCTACCCTTTTTCTTTTCGTTGTCTTCATCTGTTGCATCGATTCATCTATATCATCATTTATATCTATATATCTGTCATGGAGGGATGTGAATTCATGAATTAATAATGGTAGATGTTACTTGAAAACAGAGACAAGGGATTAACTTGTGAAAATCTAGCAGTAAGTTTTACTTTATGCCGGCTTACTTCGCCGATTCTCTAAGGACGAGAATGTATAAACTTTCTCAACAGTACACAGCTGAGACTAATTACTCACGGGTGCTGTTTGTAGTACTGTTAGCCTCTCGAGAAGGTGACTCCACCCCTGACAAACAATAACTAATGCTAATAAAAATAAACAGGTTCTTGCTGATGCAAACTCCTGGGTGGCACAATGGATTTAAGTTTGATACAAAAGAACTGGCCTAAGTACCAGTTATGAATATTGTAATGAGTTTGTGCAAACTAGGAGCGGCAACTAAAATACGTTTAATGTGGAGAAATAAAACATGATTCCAATTACATTAAGCTTAAAGAACAGAACTGTAAATTTATTGATTACAACAAAATAAATTTACGTTATATGAATCTCAAAAATGAATTCAAAATAACAAGAATACACTCACTCCCTCATTCAAAAGCTAAACACACTTAAGCCTAGAAAACGAACAGAAATACTGGTCAGTGGAGGGAGCCGAACGAGTAGTCTGGGCGCCTGTAATGAACATCAAAACGCTGCTCTTCGCTAAGCCCGCTTTGGCAATTCACCGTCTAGGTGGAGATTCAGGAACTCGCTGTACAACGACGGCACTGCTCTATGCTGGTCACAAACAGTCCTACCCTCGAGGCGACTCAAAGCTGATTAACTTCAAGCTATGAAAGGGGGTGAGAGATGGCCGTGTTCGCCGGAAATAGGGCGTGCCCTAACTTCAATGGTCAACGGAAAGAAAGTGAGCGATATAGGCTCACAATAAATCACTCAGTGAAAGCACCAATGTCGTGGATAAGAATGATCACTTGTGAAACAGTGAGAAATATTAAACCTTCCCGATCGGAGTGAATACGAGGACGGTTGAACTGGGTGATGCCCAGTGGGAATTCCACTAGAATTCGTGGTTTTCTCACTAAAGTACAATGTCACGAATTTATAAATATGCTCGCGCGAATTCGTGACAATATCTTTACAGATAGATAGATAGATATATGGGTAGACAGACAGATGAAGTTACCTGTTAATCTATTTAAAAACCTCTAATACTAAGTGTGGTAGCAGCATAAACAATAAAAATCTGTTTGTTAGGAGAATAACAACTATTTAATAGAAATAATCTAGACCTTGTTACTATGAAGTACTACACACTAAATATTGTTTGTGGTACGAACTGATCATCTGTTTTACATTTAAAAGAAAAATACTTAATGCTCTTCGTCTGCACAATGTTCCTGAAATATAATAAACATTGTATGTGTTAGATCTGTGAAGGGGAGCTTGTGCGACCTCCTTTCGTCAGCAAAAACATTCCAGCGCTTGATGATGTGTGACTGTAGAGGCTGCCAAAAACACCAGCCCATTACCACTATAAGAGACTAAGAGCAATCTCCCGTCAGACCTGAATATCAGTCTTGGATCTCACCTGCCTTCTAGCACAATGTACTATTACAGCCATATAAACGCTTACTCAAAGGACCCTGATCGAGTTCTATGTCTAAAGTGATCTGTAAGTTTATGATCTTCCTCAAGTGAAAATCTGGAGGAATACCATCTCAGAATCGACCCTAAGTCCTGCAAAATGTGGTAAAAAAAGTTTGAGAGGTGAAGATCGCAGAACCCACCTTTCTCAAACTTCAAACACTTTGTAGTAATTTAATTAAATGACCCTTGCGCTGCCGACAGTCTAAAGTTCTTTATAGGTAAATCAACATATTTTGTATTTGGTTTATGGAGGCTCACACCATCCACTTACTCGATGTGGAGCTATCTTCTGGTGACTACTGAGTGCCAACCCAAATGATTACCTTTAGCCAAGGAAACTATTTATTAGGTTGGATAGTAACCAAAGAACCAGATCAACGCGTTTAGTCACCCTCGCCTAATATGTGAGATTAAGAGCCTAGTCTCGGCCACCTACTTACCTATTCGGACAAAAAAAGTTTCTATGAGAGCTGGAGAGACAGACTAATAGATGAATAAATAGATGGGCATACTAAATTATCTCACTGGGTTTCTTTTTTCTGCATCAGTCTTTAGTTTCTTCTAAACATTCTTGGTGTATATCTCACTCGTTCTTATTCTGTCACTCAGTCTGCTTTAACAGTTTACATATTTCTCTTCACCTGTTGCATTCAGTCTCACTTACCACTCATTAAATCCCTCTACATTCGATCTTAATTTTTTACCTATCTCCTTCTTTCATCCACCCACTGCCTTTCTTCTCTTATTCATCTTTCCTCCCAGTCATTTTTTCCTGTTTCCTCTATTCCATGTTTCAGTTCTCTACCTCCGTCCAACTCTCCCTGCACACCCAACCCTCTTGCCTTCCTCTCTTGCCCTTTACTAGTTTTATTTTGCCCTTCATACCAGTCACCCTCCTTCCCTGCCTCGTCTCCTTACCGTCACGATGGAAAAACATTCTAGGAATATTTGGGAGATATTTGGGGAGAACTGGAAATTTTTGCATAATTACTGAGGGAAGTCGAACACTGTAATCAAGAATAATATTTTCTTTGGCAAATTTCTCATCGATTAAAAAAGAACCATTAATTGCGAAGGATTTTAAAGCGTTCCCCTATCAAGGCGAAGGGATGAACTTAATTGTTTCCTGTGAAAATTTATCTTGGAAATGTATAAAGATTTAATCGCTGAGGAAGGATGCATATACATGAGGAAAGCAGGGAAGAAGGATTGAATACAATTATAAAGAATGGAATATATTCATAGAGTAGATGAAGCACAGATACATGGATAGTTGCTTAGATAGAAAAGGATATTTGTAGCAGATTAACAGAAACATTTGAATGAGAGAGAGAGAAAGAGAGAGAGAGAGAGAGAGAGAGAGAGAGAGACAGACAGACAGACAGACAGACAGACACAGAGACAGACAGACAGACAGACAGACAGACAGAGACAGAGAGAATCGACAAGCAATAAACCACCACCAGATATAAACTTTGGTCTATTTATCTATCTATTGCCAGACGCCCTAATCCCATAATGGGTGGCCACAAACAAATCCCCTCCATATCGCACTGTCCCCCGCCATTACACTGCCCTTCTCCCAGCTCACACCCCCCTCTCTCATATACCTCTGCACTTCATCCCTCCATCTCATCCTTGGCCTCCCCCTCCCTCTCCCCCCCGTCCACCTCACTCACATACACTCTCCTAATCAGTCTCTCACTCTCCATCCTCTCCACGTGGTTTATCTTTTACAGTATTCAGTTCACATTCATCACCACCAAAGCTTTCCTTGCAGGATTATGGTCATGGAGAAAAGAGAAGGTTTATGAAAGGACAGGTGGGGAGTGATAAAAGGAGAAGAGAGGAGAGGCAAGGCAAGGAATGGACGGAAGAGAAAACAGGATTGAGAATGTGAGCATAGAAGAGGGAAAATAAGATGAAGTGGAGAGGAAGGAAAACAAGAAAAAGGAGGGAGACGAGAGCACTGAAAGAATGGGAAGGATATTGAGGAGAGATTAGAGAGGAAGGTAGAAAACAGGGAGGAATCAGAGAGAGGAAAGAGAAGGGCAGAAGAGAAAAAAGTCTATCTATCTATCTATATACCAAGGCTGCTTCCCCCAAGGAAAGGGAGAAAAAAGTAAGAGGCGGTATTGTATATGTGAGGTAGGTGTGGATATCCGCCGGCTTAGCTGCTCTGTATGAAAAAGAAATGAAGTGCGGTAGTATCTCTGTGGCTTCACTTCACCACACACTTCACTGACAGAATGATGACCTGGGTAGGTTGTCACAAGTGCACTGTGTAAGAAGGGCAGCTCTGGCTTTCAGTTCACTGGGATCACGTTCAGATGTAACTGGGGTAGTAGTAGTAGTAGTTGTTCCCTAGGCAGTCTGGCCGAACAGCCCCGAGTCCCTTAGGAAGGCCATGGCCCAGACCGGGCTTTCCCACAGAGTGTATGTTGTGTTGTTGGCGTAGGTGGTTGTGTGCAAAACAGTCTTCCATAATGTGCTTAATAGTATGGGGTGCTGTGTTGCATCCTGGACAGGCATCAGCGATGGAGTCATCCAGCCTCTTCTGGTAGCTTAAGAGGGCTGGATGGTGCCCACATCTCAGCCTGGCCAAGTGGACCCTGTCCTCACGAGGAAGATAGGATTCAGAAGGGTGGATGTCAGGAGGCTGTGCATGCAGCTGTGTGTTGTCTTTAAGTGACTGAATGGAGCGGCGAGTGATTCGAGTGTGGATATGCTTCTGGAAGCTGGTCTGAGGTGGGCGAGGGGGGAGAGATGACAGTATTTGTGTATGGTATCGTGTGCTGGGTGTTGTTTTGATATTCCTTGGTGTGGGTGGATGTGCTGCCATGTACTGTAGTGGATGTTGTGGGTTTGTGGAAGCTGCAGCAAGAAACTGGATGCCTCTCATGTCTAGGTGATCCTTGACTTTGAGGACTTTGGTTTCTTGATGTAGGTGGTCTGTGGGTGTAGTAGCTGTTCAGCCTGTGATTATTTTTAGGGTCTTGTTCTGTATGGTCTGTAGAGTGTTGTAGTGTGTTTTGGTGAGGTTAGAAGCCCAGGCAGGGCATCATAATTCATCACTGAACGTATGTATTGTTTGTATACTGTGGTGGTGTTTTTTTTTTTTGTGTGTGTCCGAATGTTGTATGGGCAAGTGACCTCAAAGCACTGAGTCTTGGTGTTATTTTATTTTTAATGTTTGTGATGTGTTGTTTAAATGACATTGATGTATTGTATGTTACACTAAGGATTTTGTGTGTGTGTGTGTGTGTGTGTGTGTGTGTGTGTGTGTGTGTGTGTGTGTGTGTGTGTGTGTGTGGTAGGAGAGTGTTGTTTATAGTGAGGTGTGGGATGTGACTGTGTTCTGCTGTCCAGTTTGTGAGAAGAGTCACTGTAGATTTGGCTGGGTCTATTTTGAGCCTGTTTGTGGTGAACCATTCGTGTAGTGTGTTGAGGTAAGGTTGAATGATGTGTGCAGCTGTGTTTGCGTTTTGGTGCATACATGTAAGTGTTATATCATCTGCATAGGAAGCTATGTGTATCTGTGGTGTGTGGGGTGTGGGCAAGTCGTGCATGTATAGGTTAAAGAGTGTAAGGGACAAAACAGGTTCTTAGGGGACGCCGTATGTGAAATTTCTGATGTTAGAAGGTTGACCGGCAAATGTTACGTGCGCACATCTGCCTGCTAAGTAGTTTGCCAGCCATCTTTTTGTGTTATTGTACATGTTTGTGTTGAGTATTTTGTTTGTGAGGTTGTGGCAGGGGATAGTATCAAAAGCTTTGCTAATGTCTAATGTGATTAGGATGGTTCTGTGTGGTGGCCTAGCTGAATTCATGCCATCGAAAACTCTCTGTGTAAGGTCTGTAAGAAGGGTGTTTGTGGAGTGTAGTGGCCTAAAGCCATGTTGTGACTGGGCTAGGGGAATGTGAGGTGTGACTAGTTGTAGTATCAGTCGTTCAGTGACTTTAGAGGGGGTGCAGAGGAGTGTGATGGGGTGATGTGAGGAAGGTAACCTGGGGTCTTTATTGGGTTTAGGGATAGTGATGATATTGCCATGCTTCCAGATGTTGGGTATTATGTTGTGTGAGTAGCTGTAGTTTGATATGTTGGTGAGTGCTTGTATGCCTTGTGGTCCTAGGTGTTTAAGGTGAATGTTGCTTATGTTGTCTGGTCCGCAGGCAGATGAGTGCTTGAGGATGTTAATGATGTGCTTCGTCTGGTTGTAAGTGAAAGGTGAGTAGTCTGGGTCTGTGGGGAACTGTCTCTTACGTCGGATGATAAGTCGGTCTTCGGGATGGGGTTTAGATGGCTGACTTGTGAAAAGTGAATGTAACTGGGGTTGCAACTACTGGTACTACATTCCATACTTATGACCACACAGTGTCACACACCTTCTTCAACTCGTATATCCAGTGACTTTCATGCTTCACATGTTTCACGAGTCACATTATTCATTATCCAGTTTATTCTCTGGACTGAAACCACATTCATCATCAGCCCCATCAACATTACACCAACTACTGACCTTTCATTTTCATGCCAACTCAAAGACTCTCACCCATATGTCAATGTGGGCTTTAAAACTCCTCAATATAATCCTTTTGTAGCTGCCACATTCAGAGCTGTTTCGCATCAAGGATTTCGTAACACAAATCACGTTCCTTCCCTGTGCCATCTACTTTAGTATACTTTGTGTGTGTGTGTGTGTGTGTGTGTGTGTGTGTGTGTGTGTGTGTGTGTGTGTGTGTGTGTGTGTGTGTGTGTGTGTGTGTGTGTGTGTGTGTGATGGCAAAATATCTCGAGTAAATGTGGACGAATTTCCACTAAACCTTCAGGAAATAGCAACTATATAGATGTAGAGAAGATTATTACTTTTGGCTAGTATTTAATCAAAGACGATCGAATGCCAGCCGCCTTATATTTTTTTAACATGGATTGGATTTTTGCAAAATGTGGTGACTGAATTCCAAAGAGTTTGGGGAATTTTCTTCAATTAAAGGTACCTTATCCAATTCATATTTTGGGGGGCGATTAAAATTCAACCCCCCAACGCTTTTGTTTCATTTTACAATTTTTCTGTTACTATCGTTCTTGCTCATTCCTGATACTCAGTTTTATCTCGCCAATTTCAGTGTTGAATTGCCGTGACTAACAATACTATTCCAAAAATTTTATTCTCCATCATTAATTGTGGATTTCGAAACAAAACAGAAGTCTGTGAAAAGTGCGAGAGGTCTTTATGACAGGAATGGAGCGGAAAATATGGTACTCAGTACCCTGTTGGATGGACAGCCTTCCGCTTTTATTTATTTATTTATTTTTAATCTTAACAGGGAAAGATAAAAAGCAGTTATCGAAATTAAGCCAGAATCACTTATGTCTGTCTGTCTCTGTCTGTCTGTCTGTCTGTCTTTGTCTCTGTCTGTCTGTCTGTCTGTCTCTCTCTCTCTCTCTCTCTCTCTCTCTCTCTCTCTCTCTCTCTCTCTCTCTGTCATCGTCTAGGAAATATATACCGAAAACCCCTTCGAAACACAGACGGCTCTCCAGACGCTGTAGTATGGACTCCCTCTCCTGAACTTCGGTCCTGTCCCAGCCGGAGTGCATGAGTCTTTTGCACCACTGAACTATTCTGGGAAGCATAGGTCCGGGTCCAGGGAGAATTGGATTCAGCCTACAAACACACGGTCCTGGATGTGGCTGCAAGGAAAAATATACTCGCCCACAGCCTGACAGTTTCGTCTCCCTCTCGGGATTGTTAGGATCCGCTTTTGCTGCAAAGTGCGTTCTGACCGTTTTATACATGGAAACATTATACCCCTGACATTCTATATATATATATATATATATATATATATATATATATATATATATATATATATATATATATATATACATAGAGAGAGAGAGAGAGAGAGAGAAACATGGATCATAGTGCTGAAGTGGGTAACGGGAGGGCAATAATTAACCTAACTTCCAGGAGGTAGTTTTCTCGTTGAGGTCCACTGCAGGACCTGCCTATCCCTACCGAATATCTCTACCCAGTGACTTAGGCTGTCTGGTAGAGAGTGTAAGTAGCGTGAGAAGTGCTTATGAGTGTGACTGTACTGTTGGAGTGGCTTTGAAAGTGTGTGTAGTCTGTGAACCAAGTGTAATCGGCCCGCCATAAGCCGATTGGGTGCAAGCATACTAGTATGCGACACTGGTTCAACCACAACACCCCTTATGTCCGCCAAAGTAGTAAGTGGCTCGGTGAACGCCTCCCAAGTTTTTACAACTCTGCGGGAGGAGACCCCGCGTCCACCAGCATGCGAGACGCACACTCTACCACTGTACCACAGAGGCTCTGTGGTACAGTGGTAGAGGTTGGGATTCTGATGCTGAGGTTGGGATTCTGATGCTGAAAATTAATAATTAAATTATTAGCTTAAAACCCAGTATTTCCTGGAGTATGAATTAACATAAAAAGAATACGACAGAAGAATTTTGACTGACAGATCGCAGTGACTCACGCATGAAAACAGTGTAAATGATATTTTTAAAAAATGTTAAGGACCTAATATGGGACCTCATTGCTTTCAGTTGCAAGGCAACGCTATGTCTGTTTGTTTCGATACAGGCTACGACAAATTTGGGATTGGGATGGACTGCGATGTACAGCAGAATATTGGATTTTGCAGAGAGTACAATAAGATCTGTTTGATCTACCTACTTGTGCAAGTTATGCAATAAAATCAGAAAGGGAGAGCTAACTGAATGTTGTTAAATTTACCTTTAATTTCTACGGGTATTCCATCAACGTTTTCCTCACAACTGCCAGCCTCTCAGTCCCTGAATCTAACCAAGTCGGCCGTGACAAATCCACCACCCAAGCCCTGTTATCTCAACACATCACCTCTTTCTCGCTCCATCCCAAGCCACTCACACTTTATTTCCTACTCGTTCACTTCGTTCTAGATCACCTCTCTCTCTCTCTCTCTCTCTCTCTCTCTCTCTCTCTCCATCGACATCACTTCTGTTAACTTTCCACCTGTGCTGCAAATAATGCTTAACGTGTTACCGGTGCGTCATGATGGAAGAGGTGTGAGAGCTGCACTTGTACCAAGAGAGACTTTTACTTTTGCTACGTATGCGAATACATGAAAAATAACTCCTTGTATGCATCTCTCTCTCTCTCTCTTTCTCTCTCTCTCTCTCTCTCTCTCTCTCTCTCTCTCTCTCTCTCTCTCTCTCTTTCGTTTTTTCTTGAAGCCATTTCTCCCCGTACACACAGGCGTTTTCTGGCTAGAGTGCTTTCCGTCAACTTTTTGCTCCCTCTTCCTCCCACCATTTCACAGCCGCAGCACAAGCTATAGGGTGTGGTGGAATAGGAGTGCTGAGGGTTTATAGACTCTAATTTCTCTTTTTATTTCTTTTTTCTGTCCATTTTGTTTTCCTCTTTCTGTCTTCTTCCGTACCCTTTTTTTTTCTTTTTGTCCTTCGCGATGTAATGTCTCATTTCGTATGTACATATATATATATATATATATATATATATATATATATATATATATATATATATATATATATATATATGGATTCTCTGTGGTGCAGTGATATAGTGTGCGTTTTCGTACACTGAAGAAAGAGGGTTCGCGCCCCACCAGGGCAATAAACTTTAAGAGCGTTCTTCTGGCCACGTACTGAATTGGCGGACATTAGAGGTGCTGTGGTTGAACCAGTGTTGCATACTATAAAGTATGCTTGCACCCAGTCGGCTTGCGCTGGCCGATTACACTTGGATCACAGACTACACACACATCCAAAGCCACTCCAACACTACAATACACCTACAAGCACTTCTCACCCTACATACAATCTCTACCAGACAGCCTGAGCCACTTGGCAGAGATACATTGGCTGAATCGTCCTCGCTTCGGTTGGGATAGGCTGGTCCTACGGTGGACACTGAAACGGCTGATGAGATGAGATTATATATATATATATATATATATATATATATATATATATATATATATATATATATATATATATATATATTGTCACGAATTCGCGTGAGCGTATTTATAAATTCATGACATTGTACATCAGTGAGAAAACCATGAATTGTAGTGGAATTCCCACTGTGCATCACTCATTTCAACCGTCCTCGTATTCACTCCTATCGGGATGGTTTTCAAATCATTCCTCACTGTTTCACAAGTGATCATTCTTATGCACGACATTAGTGCCTTCACTGAGTGATTTATTGTGAGCGTATAGCTCACTTTCTTTCCTTTGACCATTGAAGTTCGAACACGATCATCCCTCGCCCTCTTTCATAGTTTGAAGTTAGTCAGGTTTGGATCATCGTGAGTGTAGGACCGTTTGTGCCCAGCGTGGAGCAGCACCACCATTGTACAGCAAGTTCCTGAATCTCCACCTAGACGGTGAATTGGCGAAGTGGACTTAGTGGATTGCAGTGTCTGATTGTCGAGCACAGGCACCCAGTCTATTCGCTCGGCTCCCCTCCGATGACCAGTATTTCTTTTCGTTTTTTTTCCTAGGTTTAAGTGTGTTCAGCTTTTGAATGAGCGAGTGAGAGTAGTCTCTTTGTTATTTTGAATTCATTTTTGAGACTCATGTAACATAAATTTATTTCATTGTAATTAATGAATTTACAGTTCTTTTCTTGAGCTTAATGTAGTTAAACACGTGTTTTATTTCTCCACATTAAGCTTATTTTAGTTGCTGCTCCTAGTTTGCACAAACGCTTTACATTATTCATAACTGGTACTTAGGCCAGTTCTTTTGTATCAAGTTTAAATCCGTTCTGCCAGCCAGGAGTTAATGCACTAGCAAGAACCTGTTTATCATTAATAGCATTAGTTATTGATTGTCAGGGGTGGAGTCACTTTCTCAAGAGGCTAACAGTACTAACAAGCAGCATTCGTGAGTAATTAGTTTCTGCTGAGTACTGTTGAGAAAGTTTATAAATTCTCGTCCTTAGAGAATCGGCGAAGTAAGACACCATAAAGTAAAACTTACTGCTTGACTTTCACAAGTCAGTTCCTTGTCTCTATTTTTAAGCAACATTTATGCATTCTTAAACTCACATCCCCCCGTGACATCTGGTGACCTCATTCCAGGATATTAACGCCTAACTCTAAAGTTATTAACGAGATAATACTCACTCGCTCATACTTAGGTATTTATCATTAAAGTCTATAGGCACTATCTTACTGGTGGTTATTAATTCATTTCTGTTAATTTTATGAAATAGTTTTCACGGTCAATTGTGTTTTTTTTTTTTCTTTTCTTTCCTTATCAGTTTAACTAGATAAAACTGATAACCACCAACCTGTGCCTATATTCTTTACTCTTGATTATTGGCATTTCTCTGCAAGATAGCAGTCACTGCTTAGTCTTTAGTTTACTCAGCCTTAATTGAGTTAACATCATGACTACTAATATATATGTACAGGAAGCCAAAGATATGGGGCTTAGTGACCCCGAACAAATCAAGGACTACGTCCTCTCTCGGTTTAGTTACGAGCAGCAACGTGAGAATGATGCTCGTGAAGAGCATAGAATTCAACGTGAACATGAGCGAGAACCGCACAAGGAACGCGAGAGAGAACGTCAACACCAGCAAAAACAAAGTGAATACGAGTTAGAACAATGCGAGAGAGAACGTGAACACGAGCAAAAACAACGTGAATACGAGCGAAAACAACGAGAGAAAGAACGTGAATAAGAGCTAGAATAACGAGAGAGAGAGTGGGAGCACAAAAGTGCTGAGCACGAGACACATGAGAGACATGAACTTGAGATGCTGAGGCTCAAGCAAGACTCCTTGGCTTCAGACACATCTGATGCAGCTAACCCAAGCTCGATGAGCACTCTCCCTGCACATGTTCTGGGGACCCCACACATCAAGCTTTCTCCATACAAGGAAGGCGAGCAAATCGAGCCATTCATAGCTCGTTTCGAAGACATGGCTCACCTGTACCAGCCGGATGAGGCAGCTAAGCGACTCCAGTTTCTTAGCTTGTTTGAGGGCACTGCCCTCGATATTCTCCACAGAAATCATGGAGACAATCTCAAGTATGAGATGATGAAGGCTGCACTCGTCAAAGCGTACAGTCTTACAGTTGACGACGCCAAGAGTCAGTTTATGAGGGCGCATTTACAAGAAAAAGAGACTGCCATTCAATTTCTTGATCAGCTTACTGCTTACTTAGATGAGTGGATGGAGAAAGATGAAACTCCTTCCATGCACGAGGGGATAATTGGCCTTGTGTTGTGCACGCAGCTAGAAAAGTCATGGCCTGCTGAGCTTATGGCTCAGCTTAAGATCTGCCAGGTAAGGGACGCCAGCCAAATGGTAGAGAAGGCTGATGCATTCTTCACTGCGTACGGTTATCAAACTCGTAAGCAACACACCTGGAACAGAAAAGCTGACAAATCTGGGAAATTGTCTCAGACTGAACCTCAGCATCAAGGCCGTTCTCAGAATAATGGCCAAGGTCCAAACAAACCACAAAAGAAGGACCAGGGGCAAAACACTCAGAAATTTGAGTGGAAGCGGTACAACAAGTACCCTAACCAGTAGCAGTATCAGCCACGGAATCAAAGGTCAGGACAATCCTTTTCAGCACCAGTCCAAGTGAATCAGAGGCAGGAGGTGAACACAGCCTTTATTCCTCAACAGCAGTAAGGTGGTGTCATCCCTAGCAGTACGGGTACTTCCCCACAGTTCACTAGTCCCCCAGCGACAGTGAACACTCTGCCATAGGAGGTCAAAGCTCCATCTCCCCAAATGGTGAGTACGACCCCTCAGGTATCTAATTCTCAGGGCACCATGTTTGCTGCATCATTCATTCAGGAGCCTCATAAGTGGCTGGCTGCTTCCTTCACAGGCCCTCCCACAGGCAACAGTGCCTTCCTTGTTCAGCCAGGGTTTGTGGGAGGCATTCCTGTAAAGGTCCTGAGAGACAATGGTTCCTCAGGTTGCTCTGTCAGGTAGAGTCTAATTTGACCTGAAGAATACACAAGTCAACAGATCCAAGCTAAGCTTACTGATGGATCAGTGAGATTGTTCCCTGAGGCACGTATCCATGTGGCATCTCCATTTTACACTGGTACAACACTCGTAGTTGTCATGCCAGAACCTTTATTTGACCTTATCATAGGCAATATTCCAGGTGCCAAGTATAGTTCCACCATAGATGACACTACTCAGACTTCGGCTACAGTAACTCGAGCCATGGCCGAGGCCCCGAAATGTGTCACCCCAGTGACCATTGCATTGCCGCAAGATCTGATTAGTAGCCAAGATGTTGTTCAAGAACAACATTCTGACACGACACTTGCTGCCGTGCAGAAGAAACAAAAGGGTACAGTGATTAAGTATTCACGGGGAGGTCAAGCCAAGTTCCTTCGTAAACAAGGACGGCTGTACCGTGAGTCACGAACACCCCAGGGCGAGGTTCGACTGCAGTTTGTCATTCCCACTATGTATCACCTAGCAGTGTTAGAATGGGGTCATTGTTCAGCCTCAGGAGGTCACATGGGCAAAAGGAAAACCCAGGGCCGTATCCGTGCTGACTTTTTCTGGCCAGGAATGGGACCAGAAATAGATAGTTTTATGTGTTCCTGCAATGTGTGTCCATGTACCACCAATCAGGGACATGTCCTTCCTGTGCCGTTTGAATCCACACCCACAATCTCTGAAGCAGTTGAGAGACAGGGCAGTGGTAATGTGGGTGCAGATCTGATATCTCGCCCATTGGTCCCACAGGACATATTACATCCAGGACCTGTATATACATATGTACCGTAGGTTAAAGGGGAAGTTCGAGAACCCAGCAGAGACAATCCTAGGCTGTGTCTGAATTACCTTGTGGAGTGTCTCGAGCTGTGGGCCTCTCTGAGGATTCCCGGAGAATGCACATTATCCACGAGTGTTCACACCCACGGTGGGTGATAAAATGTGACCTGCCTGAGATTACGTGGGAATTCTCAGCTTGCCAATGCGGGCTCATGGCCTTTGGTTCCTTCTTCCTCGCATTAAAAAAAAAAAATTGTAAGTGTAGAGTAGGGTTTAACCAGTAAACAGGGTCCTTTGGCTTAGCAAATTGCAGTGTTTGATGTCCTGCACAGGCGCCCAGTCTTTTCGCTCAGTTTGACCACGTTTCCTGTTTAATAATAATGTAGGTTTAGGGTTTAACCAGTAAACTATAAAGGTCTTTTGAGATTCTGTCCTGGGACCACGTTTCCTGGTTAATAATATAGCCAATACAAAAATAATGGCAACCTCTAATGTATAAAGCTTGGCTGTCACTTAAAAATTTCGGCTAGGGCGTACTTTTTGTAGCGTATATACTGACTGCTAGGCAGAGAAATTGTAATTTAATAAAGATTGTTTGCAGCACTGACACTTTTGGTGCTCCACCTTGATTACTTTCGCAGGTGCAGCTGGCGGGTGTAGCAATTTTTCATGGAGATCAGCTGATCATCTCTACTGCATGCTGCCGCCTCGTCTCTTCTGGCTCGTCATCATTATTTACTATTGATTTGTATTACACAATTTTACACGTAGGCACAGTTATACCACAACTGTCACACCTACACCGTGTATTACATACATCACGCTACATAACAATTAGTTGTTAATGTAAATGTAGCGAACTTTTCGCTCAGTTTGACCTGAGTACAGGATTTTCCACCAACTTCACGGAGTTTTTTCCTCAAGTTTGCTTCTATTAACGTAAATACGAGGTTTTCATGCTTAAGGGCGACTGTGATCTTCTCCTGTAGCAGGATATTACACACACCACAGTGTGAATCTTGTGTGACTAAGTTAGGATTTATATGTATGTGTGTCGTAAAATTTTTCTAAAGAAAAATTTGATTTTGATGGGGCGTAATATCATGAATTCGCGCGAGCGTATTTATGAATTCATGACATTGTACATCAGTGAGAAAACCACAAATTCTGGTGGAGTTCCCACTGTGCATCACTCATGTCAACCGTCCTCGTATTCACTCCAATCGGGACGGTTTTCAGAACATTTCTCACTGTTTCACAAGTGATCATCCTTATGCACGACATTAGTGCCTTCACTGAGTGATTTATTGTGAGCATATATCGCTCACTTTCTTTCCACTGACCATTGAAGTTTGAACACAGCCATCCCTCGCCCTCTTTCATAGTTTGAAGTTAGTCAGGTTTGGATCGTCGCGAGTGTAGGACCATTTGTGCCCAGCGTGGA
>NC_136959.1:33879840-33999840 GCF_032717465.1 Coenobita brevimanus | reverse complement strand
TATATTTTGAAATATGGATTAGCTTTTTGTGAAACGCGGTGGTTGAATTTCACGGAGTTTTGCATAGTTTCTTAAAATTTGATTTGTATGTAGCTTGTATGTTAGTCAACAACATATTTTGGCAGGCGGTTAGCATTTGGCCCCCGCCTGCTTTTGTTGTATTTAATATAAATTGTCTTTTTAGTGAAAAGCAGTGACAGAATTCCGTAGCGTTTTGCAGTTTTATAAAAATTTGGAATTGTTTTTTGTTGTGAAACGCAGTGACTGATTTCCGTAGAGTGTTGCGAATTTCCTTCAAATCTGGTTTGTAGGTAGCATGAGCTTTAGCCAATGACGTATTTTCGTGGATGACTAACATTCGGCCCCCAAATACTTTTCTTTCATTATTCTATCATTAAACTCATGAATGCCACACTCAGCTTAGAGCTTGAACTCTGTTGTTTACATCCAACTGAAAGGGGGCTTTGTTTTCATTTACTTTTATTGGCCACATCTTTTTATTTTTCAGTTAGCTTCTTTCTTTCGCTTCTGAAACTGAACCTGGCGTTGCAACCAACCATTCTATGGTCAATTCTCGCTATATGTGTAATTTGCTGAAAACTGTGATATTAGTGATTGTGTTGATTTTATCTGTTATAATGAAGTTGATTTCATTCTTTGTTTCTCATTTGAACTTATCCAGGTTCATTTTCTCCCTGTTGTTTTGTGGAAGAATGTGTTCATTATTCTCTTGTTATACATTGCAGCAAAATTTACTACTATTTTACCACTGTCTTTCCTCTCCCCTACTCCGAATTTTCTTATACATGTTTGTCCATTTTTCGATTTGCCAACTTTTGCGTTAAAGTCTCCCATGAGTGTACAATATCTGGGCTTTTTTTCTTCCATAATCTGAGTGATGTCATCACTGAATGTCTAATTCTTCATCTGTGTTTTGGTAAATGGGTGCATATGCTTGTATTACTTTTAGGGTTTATCTTTTGGATAGTCTAATTACTATCCATGCTAGTCTGTTATACACACCGTTGAATTTAAGAATGTTCTCTTCAGGATTTCTGTTAATGAGAAATCCTACACCATTAAGTCTTTCATGTTGCCTTCCTCTGCAGTAAAATAAGTGGTTGCAGTCATGGAGCTGAATTAATCTTTTTCTCTTTTGTGAAGGTTGTTCAGACCTATCATACCCCAGCAAGTGTTTTCTACTTCCGCCATTAAGTTATCAACCTTGTTTTCTTCTGTGAGACTTTTTACATTTTATGTGTAGATTTTCATGGATTTCCGTTTCCTTTATGTCCCAGTCTTTGATTTGCCAAGACAGTGCCTGCTCACTTATGGTGGCAGGCTGTCCGTGAGCACAGGAGGCAGTGTGGCTGTACCTGTAGTAGAAGATGATCCAAGAGGAACACCCATGAAATCATTAGCAGTAGAACAATGTATGTTTGATTGGAGGGACTGTTGCAGATAATCCCCCCCCCCCCCTTCTGCCATATAACTTTTGGTAAGATGTAATTTTTTTGTGCCATCTTATTTGGTATACTCGGTAGAGCTCAATGTACGTGAATATCTCTAGGGGGTCCCATGGTCCGCGGCACATCGTATATCCAGGAGGCGTTTTCCTATCTCCCATCCGGGGACACGCCCGGTAGCAGTGGGATCCTACTCAGATTCATTACACACACACACACACACACACACACACACACACACACACACACACACACACACACACACACACACACACACACACACACACACACACACACACAGTCCTTGGGGCTAAGATACGAGTAAATGTGTGTGTGTATGTGTAAGTAAACTGAGAGTGTGTCGCCCTGCTCGGGTACCCGCCTTTTTTGGGAGGGTAAATGTATGTATATATATATATATATATATATATATATATATATATATATATATATATATATATATATATATATATAAGGGAGTATACATTAGGGAAAGGCACATGCTATATGTACAACCTGCTTAAGTAGCTAGAATACTTAATAAATTTTTCTCAAGACATTTATCAAGATTTATGAAAATACTTTTTACCTAAAATCTAGGACTTCTCGTCTACAGAGAGACATTATCAGGAATGGAAAGACCACAACCACATCTAATAATGAAATATGGTTACATTGATAAGTGTGGAGGAACGCAAAAAAATGGTAGCAGATGAATAAGAAACTTAAAGGCACGGCGCATCAAAATATTTTAAGTATGACTAAGTAATAGTTTGTACCTTTGGTTCAAAAATCATCTCTTCCCTTTATTTTTCCAGTCCTCGAGCTGTTTTCTCACTTATTCTGTCTCCCTTTCTTTTGTATATTTTTCTTTCTTGTGCCCTACTTACTTTTCTGTATCCATTCCATATAATTCTCCATGCTCCATCTGTCCTTTCTTTTATATAATACCTTTTCCATACTTCTGATATTCTCTTTTCATTCTTACTAACTTCATTATTCGACAACCATCAAACAACTGCAGTTCTTTTCTCGGCACAACTATGTGTGTGTGTGCGTGTGTGTGTGTGTGTGTGTGTGTGTGTGTGTGTGTGTGTGTGTGTGTGTGTGTGTGTGTGTGTGTGTGTGTGTGTGTGTGTGTGTGTGTGTGTGTGTGTGTGTGTGTGTGTGTGTGTGTGTGTGTGTGTGTGTGTGTGTGTGTGTGTAACAAATATTTTTCCTCCTTGTTTTTAAGAGTGACTATGCTATTAAGCCATCCCTCCATTTCAGCCTGAGAGAGGCGAGGCAGGGGAAACTTTGGCTCTTAACCCCTACACCGCGGGCATGTTTACCAATGTTTTGCGTATGCCGCGGGGTTATTCGGGCTCCGACAGACTCTTAAAAAATATTTGCCAAAAATCAGTTATTAGTCCTAGAATATTAAAATTACATATGCTTATGGCACATACCTTCAGCTTTCTCCTGGAATGTTTGTTGAGCCTTCGTCCGTTACCGTAGGACTTGTGGAGACCTCTGAAGTTGGGTAACGAAGTCTCCACTTTACACTTCCCGACAACCCGTAATATGATTACCACAGCCAGATATTAACACTATAAACACTACTCTATGATTTTCAAGTAGTTTGGGATCCATACTCCAAAAAAAAAACCCACTGTGAAAGCAATGAAAATTACGAGCGCGTCTGACCGTCACACTTGCGCTAGTTCGCTCTTGGTACTCTGTCATTTATTATTCATAAAACCCCCTCACACTTTATATTTCTATTACTATATAACACATATATATATCTACAGTCTTTATCCATAAGTTTCCTTCAGTAGTATTAGTTTATTGTCACTGTAGGGATTCAATTTCTTTCAGTAAAATACGTAGCATTCACTTTCTCGTCCTGTGTACTAGCATTGAGAGTGAATGTCACTTTCACCTTCACTCTCATAACTCATAGCATTCAGACATGCTAGAGTGAAACTTTCACTTTCATTACTCCTAGGGTATATACTCGTATTCTTATAATACTACTCATTTACATTTCTATTTACGTTCTCTATTTTATTTACGTTATTTACATTTCTATTTTATTTACTCTGTGTTATGCACTGTCACTTGAAGTAACTTATAAAACTATTTTCCACTGTTCACGTATAATTACATTCATTACTTTCACTTGCTGTTTACACAATATTCACACATTATTTACAATTCCACTTGCACTGTTTTACTCAATAGAAAGATCATAGTCACTCTTTTATCAATTGTCAGCCCTTTACCTCTTTCCACACGAGGTTTAGTAGGGGGTAGAGGTCACAGGGCCCTCTGCATGGGGGTGAAAAGTCCCTGAAGCAAGCAAGAGCGAACAGACGTACCTCCACGTTGGAAGATGAGAGTGAACTGATAAGGGTGGGCCGGGGTGGTGGCCTACCTAGGGAAATTCATTACTGCCAATATTAGCCTCTTGACACAGCTAATATATTGCAGTGAAATGATTGGCAGGAAATCTAGACAATACATTATAAATTAGGTAGTTCCAGGTGAATGTAAATATCACTTAGGCTTCTCCCTTCCCTCCTTATATGTATATTTATTACAAAAATAGATTATACGGCATATTTCAAGGGGAAATAAACAGCGAAAATTAGCGAACGAGCGCACGTGAGGTGTTGTCAGGTGATAATTAGCCAATTCCAGGTGTATGGCACTCTCACTTACCTTATTTCTTTCTTGTATATATTATTTGGTATAAGAATAGGGCATAGGGCTTATTTCAATGGATGAAATCAATGAAAAATTCCAGGGAAGATTTACTTAGCGTAGCATGGCCGGGCAGGCGAGAGGATAGGGTAATGGAGGGGGAGTAGGGAGGGGAGTCAAGAACGGGGAGAAATGGCTAAATTGTCAACAATGGATGAGAGTACAGATCAGATTAGGAGTGCTGACTAGTGTTGGACATTGGCAGTACTGATAGATGATACAAGCCCCCACTTGGATACCTGGGTGAATTCAAAATAACAAAGAATCACAAAAGCGACGCCCCGCGATATGATCCCTTGCTCCCAAGCATCATGAAAATGACGCCCCGCGGTTAAGGGGTTAAGCATTTAACTCGATAAATAAGTATCCTGCTACACCAGCACCCAGCTACAGCATAAAATACAACTATACTCTTAACTTCTTCCAGCCGATGGAATGCCCTATAATCATCTATCTATTTATCTATCTATAGCCCGACGCCCTAATCCCGCAAAGAGTGGCCGTAGACAAAACGCCTCCAAGTCGCTCTGTCACCCACCATTTGACTACCCTCCCCCCAACTCACCCCCCCTCCCTCATATACCTCTCAACACCATCCCTCCACCTCATCCTCGGTCTACCTCTCCCTCTCCCTCCCTCCACCTCACCTACATACACCCTCTTAGTCAGTCTTTCATTCTCCATTCTCTTCACATGTCCAAACCACCTCAGTGTATTTCTCCTAATCTTTTCAACCACATCCACATCCACCCCACAGCGTTCCTTCACATCTTCATTCGTCAACCTGTCCCTCCACGTCACTCCACATGCTCCTCTCAAGTAACTCATTTCCACTGCTCTCACTCTTGACTTGTTCCCCTCTTGCAAGGTCCATGCCTCGCTTCCATACGTCAGGGTAGGGATCACAATACTATCATGCAGTGACTTCTTAACTTCCATACTCACCTCTCTATTTCTCATCACTGCTTTCAGTATACCAACAACCTTCCTTCCCTGCTGTACCCTTTCACGCACTTCATCCCCCAAAGTTCCATCCTTACTCATCACACTACTCAAGTACTTGAATGCACTCACATGCTTCCTCAAAAAAAAAAAAAAAAAAAAAAAATGATTTGCTGAGGAGAAACTTTTCTAAGAATATGCAGTAGATATATAGCCTTAACTAACCTCATCACTGTAAGACATCTCTTAACAGGACAAGGTTGTCAAGTAGCAGAAAGAGCAATACGGGAAGAAAAGCATATCGTCAGAGAGAAGACACCATCTTTTCTCCTTTTGCATATTTCTGCGTGACTACCTCAGCACTTACTACAATATTCACCCATCCACACACATTTACATGTAGCCACGCTTTCACCTACGCACATCCGACATTTTTACCAAGCCTTCACTTTTATCATAATATTCTTACGTCCTACAATGCTCACACAAATTTACACCCACATCCATATCCAACAAACCATATTTGAGAAACTACCCCTTCCTAGAATAGTTTCAGTTAAAGCAAACTCCGAACCAAACCAAAGATAATTTTAGCCACACCATGACACAGGCATGTGCCACCCACAGTCATAATGACACCACAGCCACACCACAGTCAGTCACACCAGTCACAGTCACTCCACAACTACAGTCACACCACAACCACAGTCACACAACAGCCACAGTCACATCACAGTCATAGCTACGCCAAAACTATTTCCACATCCCAATCACGATCAAATTACAACCAGTCACATAACAAGTAAAGCTACACCACAACCACTGCCGCACCTAAGCCATAGACACAACCCAAACACAGGCACACCACGGTCACAGGAACAGTAACACAACAACAATGTCACATGACTGTAACATAACAGTCACAGAAAAAGTAACTCTACAACTATTGTAAAGAATACCACAGCCAAACCAAAGCCAGAGCTACATTACAACACACCACCGCTAGACCACAGGTACAGTAACAGTACGATTATAAAATGCTTCAGCCGTCCCACAACCACAGTGCCACACAACACCAAAGCCACACCTCAACCTCAGCAATATTACCATGGCAGGCACACCACACCCTAGGCCACAGTACTACTATGCTTCACATCACAACCACACCTCTGGCCCCTGTTCCCCACTTCTTCAGGTTCAGCGGCAACTGACACCTTTCACTTTTGTTTTTCAATACGGGGAATGTGAACAATCTAAGAAATAAGCATGCTTTTCCCATCAGTTTTAGCTTCCCTTATAGTTCCTTTGACATTCTTCGTCTCTCTTCTTTATCTTCCATCTTTTAGCACTCCTGCGTTGGGTTTCTGTGTTTGACCAGTCTTTACCATACAGCTAGGTTCTGCGCAGAGGCTATCCTGGTTTGATATGCCATTTGAGTTTTGACCGGTTTCACGTCTGGATGTCATTCCTGACGCCAACCCTCCCCATTTACCTGGGTTTGGGACCGGCAGCGAGTTGGGCTGCCTATCCCAACCCTCCTCTGTGGCTGGGTGGAGTGTTTTTAGTCTGCCTGTCATCAAAATACCATTTAACCCGCGGCGTCCCGTCGACGTACTTCCACGTCCTCACGTTATGTCACAGCTAATCCCGTCGACGTACTTCAATGTCCTGCAATTGCAAGGTTCATAATTTCCACAATTTTCAAAATTCGCGCGAGATTTTCGTTTCGCCCAGGTACCCAAGCCTCCCCTACCTGCCGCCAGGCGGGCAGCATCCTAGACCCTGCGTGACCCGCGCTCGCCCTTGTCTCGGTCACTCACCTGCTAGCAGTGACCCAGGTCAGACATGGCGCGGAAAGGTCTCTCAGACGAGGGAATCGCATCCGTCCTGGAAACCTTCACTGGAGACAGTGATTCTCCACTCGACGATGATGTGGTGGATCGTGATTACATCCAGCCAGAGGAAGAAATAAGTAGCAGTGATGAGGAGGTCCCTTCGCCCCGAAAAACGCGGTATGTGATATACCGTAAGGCAAGGGAAGGCCAGCCTGCTCCCCAACCATGTGCACAGCTATCTCTCCATCCCGAATCTGATGAGGACGAGGATGAGGACGATGAGGATGACGGAGGCTTAGGACGTGATATCGCCGCGTGGTTGGGAAAAGAGAAAATATCACCACGAGGATCAGAAGGTGGGGCGAGACGACACATAAGGTATGGTGAAAGTACTTTGTCTGGGGAAGTGGCAAGTGGTGTGGTGGGATTGCTGGGAGAAAGGGAAAGTGTTGTGGCGGCAGCGCGGGGTGAAAGTGAGAGTGGTGTGGGGGTAGTGCGGGGTGAAGGGGCTAGTGGTGTGAGGGAGGCAGCACGAGCACGTGGTGCTCGTAGGCCTAGGGGAGAGGAGGTTGAGTCACTCCCCAGCACTTTTTTCGCCCCTGAATATTCCCAAACTTCCTCCCCACAGCCCCAGGATGTAGGGAAAGGAAAGAAAGGGAAGGGAAAGGGTAAAGGAAAAGGGAGAGGGAAGAGAAGTGCGAGTGATGAGAGGCACCGCTCTCCACCTCCCCAACCTCCCCCACCACCCTCACCTCCCCACCCTGACGAAGGGGACGATGGTGACGGTGGTGTCACGTGGAACTGGGAAGATGGGAGTAATTTTACTCCCATCATTCACCCTTTCACTGAGGAGTGGCGGTCAGGTTGCACGGCTCCAGGTGTAAATGCAGGTTCGTCACGGGTGGATTTTTTCAACTTGTTCTTTGGTGAGGCGTTTGTGGGGCACATAGTTGAACAAACAAATATTTTTTCACAATCACACTGCCGTGAAAGTGAACGTTTGGGAACCACGAGCAGGCATTCCCAACAGTATGACTATCCCATGACTATTTCAGAGATGTTCCTATTTTTGGCCCTGGTTATCTTGATGGGTGTGGTAAGGAAAAACCAAATTCCTGCCTACTGGACAACTGACCCAATCATCCTCACACCTTTCTTTGGAAAGGTGATGGGTCGTAACCGATTTCAGTATATTCTCGGCCGCCTCCACTTTTTTGATGCAGAAGATCCAGCCAGTGCAAATAACACCGATAAAATGAGGAGAATTAGGCTGGTATTTGATCATTTACGGGAAATGTTCCGCTCCTCATTTTATCCCTACAGAGACCTCGTCATAGACGAGAGTCTTGTGTTGTGGAGAGGCAATATTTCCTTTAGGCAGTACATACCCAGCAAGAGACACCGTTTTGGGTTCAAGATCTTTGTTATGTGTGACTGTAAGACTGGTTATGTGCAAGACATAGTCTTGTACACGTTCGCACAGACAGATATAATAGAAGATCAGAGTATAGGACTCTCTGGGGCCGTGGTGAAGACAATGATAGAAGAGTACCTTCATCGTGGTCATGTGTTGTACCTGGACAACTGGTACACTAGCCCTCTTCTCGCTAGGTTCCTCCACCAACACGACACCGGAGTCTGTGGTACAGTCAAGAGAAACCGTCGCCATATGGTCAAGATAGGGAGGAAACTTGACAAGAACGAGGTGGTTTTCTTCCAGGCCAATAACATCCTTGCAACCCTGTGGAACCACAACAGGGAAGTTTGCCTCCTATCAACTGTTCACAGCCCCCTGATTCACCGCACAGACTCCGTGGATCACCGTAGCGAGAGGAGGCGCAACGTATGGAAACCAGAGTCTGTACTTGCCTATAATCTGAACATGAGGCAAGTTGATCAGTCAGACTCAATGATTTCAAGTGTTGACTGTGCCAGGACCACGATGAAGTGGTACAAGAATCTCTTTTTCCACTTGCTCGACATCACGGTCCTGAACGCCCACTACCTGCACACAATGACCACCGGAGTATCCGAGACCTTTGAGGGGTTTGTGAGGGAGCTGGCATGTGAAATAATCGCCAAGCATGCCCAGGACAGACCCACACACTGCACCCGCACCCCCATGGCTGCTCAGACTCCCCTACGTCTTGCAGGACGGCACTATCCCAGCGCAATCCCTTCCGAACCAAACCGTCATAAACCCCAGCGTCGCTGCCATGTATGTAGGCACTCGACAGTCAGACCATCCACTCAGAGAAAAGACACAAGATACGAGTGTGTCGAGTGCAATGTTGCGTTGTGCCTTCAGCCTTGTTTCAAGGAGTATCATAATTTCCTACACTACTGAAACTGTGTGGGAAGGCGAAATGACGCTCATGATAATGGTAAGGCCAGTCAGTAGGTGCTAAGTCAAATATAAAGTTGAAACGGGTGTTATTTTTTCAGAAAAGTAATGTATAAGTTGAGAATTAGTGTAAGTGGAAAGAATTGTTATCAAAACTACACCCACTGTGTAAATCTGGTCAGTAAATATGTGATACCAAGGAAATAAAGTGGAAACGGGTGTAATGTTAGCATGAATAAAACGTATAAGTTGAACAATAGTGTAAGTTGTAATAATTGATGTCACGAGTACACCCACATTCTGGTCGGTAAGTATGTGATAGGAATTATATACAGTGGAAGATGTTGTAATGTTAGTAGTAAGGTATTTTATAAGTTGAATACTAGTGTAAAATGAAACAAATGATATTGCGATAACACTCCCTGTGTAAGAAATGCAGGCATAAATATGACGCTCAGTTCCATCGTAAGTTCAGAAATGATGTGATATCAATTATATCAAGTGTAAACATGTGCAATGTTAGTGGAGAATTATTATATAAGTACAAAAATAGGTTGTAAGTTGAAATAGTTGTCATAGCGACTTCACCGTGTGTGTTATTATGCGCTATTATTACGCTATATTTTTACATAAGGCCTGAAATAATCTCAAAACAGTTCTATAAAGTTGAAAAGTGTATAATAATATTAGAAAAGTATTATGTAAGTAGAAAAAACACAATACGAGTTGAAACAACAATCACAGCGAGTTCACTCACTACGTAAATAAGCGCTAACATTACGCTAAATGTTATCAAAAGGCCTGTGAATACGTAAAAACAGTTCAATAAAATGTAAAATGGTATAATGTTATTGTAGAAGTATTATGTAAGTAAAAAAAATGATATGTATCATGATTTTAGAATGTTAGCGATTCATCGTGACCAAGTTGGCCGATTTTGCTCGTTTCGCACGATGGTACAATGCTTATTTCTGCTCTATTTTTGTATAAAATCCAATATACTCTTTTATCACATGTTTTTATGTTTGTAATAAATACATTTCTACTTACTTTCATTGGTTTCCCAGACTTATAATACCATAGAAAACGTTAGAGGCTCAGACCGTCTAGGGAGAACACGGGGCCAGGTGGGACCAAGGCATACCTGGTTAAGGTAATTAGGGACCCCGGGGACCAATTTCTTTGCCACTGACCATTGTTTCTGACCAAAAGCGAAAGTTTAAGCAAAAAAAAAAAAGGGTCGAAAAATGGTCGGGATTGGGGGGTACCATTGGTCGAAAAGTGGTCGGGACGGGGTGGGTTAAGTTAGGGAAAGTCTGACTGAGAGAGATGAATGTTTCGGTAGAAGGGAAAAGTGTCATTATGAGCAAGTGAGTGGCAGTTGTTCCTGTGTGCTGATAGCAAGTGTGTGGGGAAGAGTTTGTGTCTTGGAGTTGGAAGGAATGAAATTACTCATAAGATGGAAGATTTTTGAAAGTATGAGTGAGTGTGAAAGCAAAGGTTTGCTGAAAGTGCTAATGAGAGAATGGCGGTGAAGAAGAAAGGAGTGAAAAAGTGGGGGAGAAGTGGTGACTAGCGTGCATCATGAGCAGTTTGAGGCATAATTCAGGTCTGGTACAATCATCCTTGATGATATTAGGAAATAAGTAAAATTCTTCAAAAAGGCATAAGACCTGATATTTGTCGTCTGAGAAAAATACAAAAATCTTTTTCCTATTCTAATTTGTGAATTCTAGATAAAAATTTTTTGCGGCCATATGACTCCATATAATGTACAGTACGCTCTCGAGGTGGGGAGAGAGAGAGAGAGAGAGAGAGAACCTTCTGGAAAATTCGAAAAGCTTTTCAATGTTAGGAAGGTCTAGGAACTGAATATTTTACCAGAAAAATCAGTAAGCCTCCAACATTGCGAAAAAGTTTACACACACACACACACACACACACACACACACACACACACACACACACACATTCCCACATCCACCTACCCGCCTTGCCCCTTATTCTTACTGACATGATTCAGCTTCCTCGTGGATTTGCCCCACTGGATCAATATCTCTTATGCTAAATTAAAACGACATTACTCAGTGACACTGAAGACTCCGTGACGACAGGGTAGAGAGACAGTAATTACACTATGTAGGTATGTTAGCAAGAGAGCTTCAGAGTAGTACAGAATTAGAAACAGAACATAAAGCAGACACTGAAATATATTTCAGGAAGGGGATTGCTAGGAATGGTGAATAGGAAAAGTGTTATGAATAAGAATCCAACGGTCTAATGGCAATATTAAGAGTAGGTAAAATCAAGGCATCACTAGCTAATGCATTCTTAGATTGGGATGTTCATCATGATCAAGTAATTACCGAACCTGAGAACACACACACACACACACACACACACACACACACACACACACACACACACACAATACACTTCCCTACCTGCTTCCTGCCACAGTACAATGTATCGTCTTTATTATCTGGAACAACAGTGAATATTGATAGCAAAGTTGATGATCCTTCATAACAACATTCCGCCAAACCCAGTAGTTATTATATTTTCAATTACGCATCAAGTAGGAATTTTCAGGAGAGGAAATTAGAGGGTTTATGTTGTGAAGAATAAAAGAGAGGGAGGGGAAGGAAGTGTTGAGGGAGACGGATTGGAAGAGAGGGAAAATTGGGAAGAATGAAAGCTGAAAAGGAGGGAACTGGTGTGAGCAGGAAAGAAATATTGTAGAAAGATAGAGTAAATAAAATATTGGAGAGTAGAAAGAATAGAACATATAAGAATAAGATGAGAAATCGGAAGGAGGGAGGCAAACGGAGTAGGAGACAAAATGCTGGAAGGAAAGGGGAAAGGAAAGTGGAGAAGGTAGGGAGAAGGGGAAGAAGAAAGAAGAAATGGGCAATAACCTGTAAAGGTAAGAATAACGGAAGCAGTCATGAGAAAAGAGACAATGGAGTGGAAGGAAAACAGAAAGGAATAGGAGTAGGGTAGGGTAAGGAAAGAGAGAGAGAGAGAGAGAGAGAGAGAGAGAGAGAGAGAGAGAGAGAGAACGAAGGAAGGAAGGCAACTGCCAAATATTATATTCATCTGTACATACTCCAACACACTGTCAAGCTCATTTCAGGTTCCACGAAAAACTTGACTGATGTAATAATAATAATAATGACGTTGATGATTTGACTGATGTTGTAATAATAATAATAATGATGTTGATGATAATAATAATCAAAGAGAGTGGCCGGTTACTCCACCAGCGCCTCCATGATCTTATACTGACTATGTGATATATTGACTTCTGATACTGGAACCATCTACAAGAAGAATGCGGACCACTCAAGTTGTGAAAACAGGAGAGGTGCCTACCCCCTTGTGAATGCTGGCATAGTACTAGCCAAGATAATATTATCCAGACTGGGAAAACATCTGCCCAGCAGATATAAGTGAAATGCCATGCGCAAAACCCAGAATTATATATTGCATTCATCTGACTTTTTTTTTTATCTGACACTGTCAATAGAGAACTTTTATGGAATGCTGTTTCAAAATTTGAAGTTCCAAACAAAGTCATGGCCATCCTGAAGAGCCTCCATGACAATATGAATGCTCTTGTGTGCAAAGGTGGGAACGAATATGAAATTTTCTATGTGGATTTGGGAGTAAAGCAAGGATGTGTTTTGGCTCCTGTCAATTTCAACATCCATCCCACTCCAGTCAACCTTTCAAGTCACCAGCAAATGAATCGTGGTGATGGAATAGAAACCCACCTCCATCTAGACAGTAACTACTTTAATGTCGGATGACATCAAGCACAATCAAAGACTGAAATGGCGAGTTCCAGGTGCTACAGTACGCTGATGACTGTGCTGTCCTTGCACATACCCAGAAGCACTACAGCAGCGTCTCACCATCGTCTCCAACATATACCACGGAACGGGCTGAGAAGAAATGCCAATATAATAAATATTATTTCAGAGAAAGAACCCTTCAGAGCCTCTTGCATTCCAGACAAAGGCAAAAATGTAGAACAGGTGGGAATTTTACCAGTCTCGGAAGTGTGCTCACAGATAAGCATAAAAGTGATGCAGAAATCCTTGCACGAATCAGCCATGACTCATTTTCTTATAGACGTCTCAGATCCAACTGGAGAATCGAGACACAGGAATCAGCATGTACGCCTGTTAAGCCTCTGCATCTTCTTATATGGTGCTGAATTCTGGACTACCTATTAGCATTACATTAAACAGCTTGATTCATTTCACATCTGATGCTAACAGTACATCCTAGGAGTCATATGGGATGATAAAGCCCCTCAATCACAAATTCTTCAGCAGACAAAGCCAATCAGCAAAGAAACCATGCTAGCTAATAAGTTGCTAAGATGGGTCGGACAGGTGTGCTGTATGCTGGAACACCGCCTTCCCCACCAGGTTCTCTATGGTCAACTCCCTGCACGTGCCGCAGCCCAGGGGGACAGAAGAAATGATACAAAGATCCTATAAGAATAATTCTGAAAAAATGCAACATCATATCAAAATATCTTCAAATCAATGCCTCGGACAAAAAACAAAGGCTAGCCATCTGCAGCAAAATAACCATTCATCTTGAAGCTCGGAACCTGGCCAGAGAAGAGAGTAGACAACGGAACGCAACAAAAACGGAGTTCTCATACCAAGCTCCGACTTAACATGCCATATGTGTAGCAAAGACTACAGATCCAGGATTGGTCTGCACAGTCACACACTTCGGCACCAAAAACAATGAGCAAAATACCAACCTTGTGAGTAGAGCCAGCATCGTCTTCTGTGGCAGAATGATAGCTTTAAGCGTGTGTGTGTGTGTGTGTGTGTGTGTGTGTGTGTGTGTGTGAATATTAATTTTTCAATGCGTGCATTGTTTCTTGTATGCTGTGTGTTTGGGTGTGTCTGAGTTTGGGGTTAAGTGCATGAGGCGTGGTTTGCATTTTCTGATTTCTGAACTATTCGGACCAGCACTAGTATAATCATGTCCTCTCTCTCTCTCTCTCTCTGTATATATATATATATATATATATATATATATATATATATATATATATATATATATATATATATATATATATATATGTATATATATATATTAGCATATTTTCTTTACACCTTAGGAATATATATGCCTTGGTCTCTTTTGGTAGGCTGTGTACAGTATGATTTCGTCGTAATTTGTCCCGTTCATTTCGTATCTCGCTCAATAGCAATTTCGGTTTCCTTAATCCTTCTTCATTAGCCTTGGTAGATAGATGTTTCTTCCGCCGTGACTGAAGTGATAACGCGCTGAGATAGATGGATGGATGGATGGATGGCAAGTGAATGGCATCAGCTGTTACCCATAAGTTGGAAAGAAGAATTTTTATAGAAGAATGAGTAGGAAATATGAAGAGTTTGAGATTTAAAAGGAAATGAGCTCCCCACCTTGCAGTTTTTATTCATTTCTTATACTGAATTTTCTCCTCTTCCTCCCTTGTGCACCAGAGTATTTTCGTCTCCAGGAGGTCTAGCTTTTTTGGTGGTAGAGCATTTGGCTTTTGGTAACTGAAGACTCTGCTCGTACAAAATATAGATATATTTTATTTTTATTTAATCTTAATCTTTTTAATTTTTTTATTATTTTCACATACTTATATTCTTGCACTTTTTCACTAATGACTTCGTATTGAAGATGGCACGAGTTTTACCTCTACTCTCAGTCACACCTTTCTTTTAATGTGATACTTAATACCTTATCCAACATGCGTGCCTCAGTCATGCTGTCTTCCTATTCACACACTCTCGTACTCACATTCTTAATATCATTCTCACTCACTCAGTCTTCATATAATGTCTATCGTGCTCCTCATTCTCATATTCATTATAACATTCACTCTGCATATCAGTTCAGTAATATAGTCCATTCTGTTCCATTCATCTTTGACTCATACTCACGTTCACAATCTTGATCATGCATATTTACATGTGTACATTTGTTAATTAAGCCATGTAAATTCCATCTGGACGGTTGCCGACGGAACCAGCGATGATCCTTTTCGTTTTGTTCGCTAAACAGATTTTCAAAGTTTGGGTAGTGTATTTGTGTTAGATTTTGTCATACTAGTTTAGCTCTATTATATAGTCTAATGTTTAGTGGTAATAGTTTAGCTGATTCGTGTAACTTCCGAGTGTTTCGTAGACATGGGTATCTTTCACTGTATATGAATCTCAGTGCTTCATTTTGCAGTCCTTGTAGTTTACGCGTGTTGGTTTTATTAGTAGTTACAAGTGGTATAGTTGGATATTCAGTGATAAGTATAATTAGAGTGTTGATTAAATGCAGTTTAAGTTTCTTCAGTAATTTGTGGATTTTTTTCAACTCCTTTAATGCTCGACGTTCTTTCCCTATGATTTCTCTTTTATGTCTGGTAAATTACCAATATGCTGGGAATCGAACCAGGGACTCTCAGATGAGAGCCAGGCAGCATACCACTACACCACGACCAGGTAAAAGTTAACTCACGTTGTCACAATCTTGTAACCAACGTCCCTCCGCCCCCACTGTGGGCATCAAGAGGATGAGTTAATCCCCTGGCACTCGGGCAAGTAGATGCTTTTAATCTATCCCAAACACTTACGGCAAGTCAGAATGAAGGGGGAAACCTGTACTGTACACAGGTTACAAGATTGTGACAACGTTAGTTAACTTTTACCTGGTCGTGGTGTAGTGGTATGCTGCCTGGCTCTCATCTGAGAGTCCCTGGTTCGATTCCCAGCATATTGGTAATTTACCAGATGATTTTTCCTGTGTACAGTACAGGTTTCCCCCTTCATTCTGACTTGCCGTAAGTGTTTGGGATAGATTAAAAGCATCTACTTGCCCGAGTGCCAGGGGGTTAACTCATCCTCTTGATGCCCACAGTGGGGGCGGAGGGACGTTGGTTACAAGATTGTGACAACGTGAGTTAACTTTTACCTGGTCGTGGTGTAGTGGTATGCTGCCTGGCTCTCATCTGAGAGTCCCTGGTTCGATTCCCAGCATATTGGTAATTTACCAGATGATTTTTCCTGTGTACAGTACAGGTTTCCCCCTTCATTCTCTTTTATGTGTTGATTGATGTCTCTGTTGTTAGTCCCAAGAGTTTTCCTCTGCTTTGGTGTGGTATTATTTCTCCTCCAACAATGACTTCCTATGTCTTTCGTATAGCCATTGAAATAACTGTGAACTTACTTTGGTTTGTTTGAATTTTCCATTTTCTTTCGTAAATATTTAGTTTTCTGTATTTCTTCTGTTTCTTTGTGGGCCATTAAATACCGTGACTTCCCCGGTTACGTAATAAATTGTGTGATATTATCAGCAGACTGTATATTTAACTTAGATGGGTTTGGTGGAGGCATAACATTTGTCTTAATACTATATAATGTTGGTGCAAGAACGCTACCCTGCGGCACACCGCTTTTGAGCTTGAAAGATTCTCCAAAGCAGATGTTTAACTTTATTCTTGTTTCTCTGTCAAACAGGAAGCCACATAGTATTTTATGAATATAGTCAGCAAGATTTAACTGGAGTATTTCATACAGCAACCCTATATGCCAGACCTTATCGAATGCCATTTGCACATCTCATAGTACAACACAGCATTGTTCTTTCTTGCTGAGAGTTTGGTAATTTTTTTTTTAATAAATTAAAGCTAGTGGGGTAGAAGTTCCTCTTAGTTTCCTGAAACCATGTTGGGATGGTGGAATAGTGTTGTTTTCCCCTAACTAGTAAGTCTTTTAGATATAGTCCTCTCTAGTAAATCACCCGGCACCTCTAACAATGAGATCGGCCTATAATTTACTGGATATGGAGTAGATTTATTGGGTTGTGGAATCATATTATTCAATTTGTCAGGGACGTAACCAATGAAGATAGTGACATGGAAAATCTCAACAAGCCATCTTATCGCCGTAGGTGGTGGTTCTTCTACAACGTTTTCATGCATGCCGCTCATACCTGGTTCTCTTAATTATTGTAGTCAACTCATTAATTGCAATTGGCCTCGTTAATATGTTGTTGTCAACGAATCTGTTTGTATCTAAATAAGGCAATGGTTGGGTTCTCTGCAGGTTTGCTCATAGACAGTCTTTGATCAAATTTTCGTGGACAGAATCGAAAATTTCGTTTTCTTCCTCACTTATTTCAAACACTTTTCCCAGTAAGTGCGGAACATCTCTTGTTCCGGTCCATCAGAAATTGTACTGTGTTCATCTAAAAGGTACCCAGTAGTTTTATATTTGTGTCTTGTTTTATTTTTTAGGTCTCCAAAATTCTTTGGGTTGTTTGTATAAATGAATGAGATTGCGTTTTTATCTCCCAGTTTTCTTCAGCGTGCTTGCTGCATTCCTGTGGTAAATTCATTTTCCATTATTTACTGCCCTAGGGTGGGAAAGGAGGTCCGGATGATGATGATAATGGTGATATCTTAATAGTCTGTGTTGAGTCCATCCTGCTATTTTTGCATCTTCATGCAGCTGTAAGACATCTGTATACATTTAACAGCTCGTGACATTATCCCTCTTACTATTATTCTATGACGTTTCGTTGTTATGTTCATTTCCATGGCAGCTGTTACTGTATTATACCACTGGTCCAGCTTATCACCTGTCTTCTATTTCCTTTCCCACTAAGGATAAATTTCCAGGCAGATTATTCTCTATAAAATGTCTAAATAAATCCCAACCTGCAGCGGCATAATTAAAGGATGAAGAGGTAGGTGACTGTGATGGGTCTTGCAGTTATGGTTCCTATTAATGTGATGTGGTCTGAAGTTGTTTGTTGCCCAGGAGACATTGTTGTGTTATGGTAAGTTTTGTTGTTGGTCAAGGCAATGGCGAGCGTCGAGGCTGAATTCACTCCCACAAACGTTGGAAAATTTGGACCCTGGTGAAATTTTGGCAGAGGCACCACAGCAGTATTGCTGTACTTTTCTTTTAAAAAGTTTTGGTTTGATCCCGTGTGCTGTGACATCAAACTCCCTTCTGGTCCTGGCTGGATGTAGGTTACTCGTCGGGGTCTGTAACCAAGAAGATGTCACCCAGGATCTCAGACTAGACTCAGTAGAAAGGAATGAACATAAGTAAGATCGCGAGCAAAACCACAGAAATCGTCACCAAGGATGAGAAAAATATCGGGGACTGATAAAACTCACACGCGCGCCGCCATATCGCTGCCCACCCTTCGCGCAGCCACCTCCACGGCGGCCAGGTGGGCGTGGATGTGGACTGTGTGGGCGTTGACGGGGGCTGATTAGGTTCATTTTGTGTCTTCCTCCGCCTACTCTTGGCCCAAGTTTTTAGTGATGAGGCGTGGTGTTGGCCTTGGAAGTAGGGGTGAAGGGTTGAATACTTCTTGTGTGTAGACGGAGGGAGAACACACTTTACCCAAGCCTGTGTGGGTGGCTGTGTGTGGCCCAGGACTCGGCGTGGGAATGGACGGGGTGGGCATCGGAATTGTACCTGCCCAGGTGCATCCAGTAGCTCCCGTACCCAACCGCCCCCGTGCTGAGAGGGTGGGTGAGGGTGCTGCACAGTGGGGTGTAGGTGCTGGCTTGGATGTGGAAGAGATGTGGGTGTGGTGGTGGGGTTGGGGGCGTGGACGGAGGCTGGCCACCACCATCCCCTCAACCTCTCACGCACCACCTCCAGCACTCCCTTCGCCCGCATCGGCAACACTCTCATTGCCCACATTTTATAATTACTATTATTTGTTTCAACTTTAATTATCAAATGTACACCTCTCTTAATAACCCCATGAGCCACATCCCCATCAGGGAAAGGGGATGGTGGGCGTTCAGGGGTATTACAAGCCTGCTGGTGGAGTGCCGCCTTACTGGTGAGCAGGCTTCGGTATTGCTTCCACTTATAGCTTCTTCGATCTCACCTGAGAAGGGACGAGTCCTAAGCATTTGAAAGCTGGCAGCTGATTGGTTGTCCGTGCGCATTCATTAGTAACGACGCATTTAAAATTATTTTTGCTATAAAGGTTACAATAACCGTTTGACGATAAGATTGCCCAAATAAAATGCAGTAATTATCTGGATATATTAATTTACAAACGAGGCCTTACAAAGTGTCTCAGATGGCCCAGATACGCGTAACATTTTGAATTCACGGAAGAAATCAAAACACGTCCAGGTACAGTTTTAAGAGTACCTGTATTTTTTCTCATGTTCAGACAAATTAAGTTAAATTATACCATTACTGCAACAGTACGTAAACTCTACCCTAGTAAAACATCTACCACTACCCCTGTATCTATCCTACCCCAACCCTAACCTCTACTCTACCTTTTTTGTACAAGAGAGGACGACTCGGTGGTCAGGTTGGTATGGTATCAGCCTCACATTCCGGGGATGCTCTGGAAAGGGTTCGAGCCTCATAGACTGCCAGTGAGTTTGTGGGACGGAAGCTGACAGACTAACAACGATCATCAACAAATACCCTAAACTTACACCATACCATTATCTACACTACTACAGGTATTACTATTACTACTACTACTACTGCTACTACTGCTACTACTACTACTACTACTATTCAACTACTACTACTACTACTCAACTACTACTACTACTACTCAACTACTACTACTACTACTCAACTACTACTACTTCTACTACTATATAATCTTCCGTTTCACCATGTCTATCTTGGTGCAAGGACGCCTTTACGTGGTGGAACTGTCCGATTACACAGACGCATCTCAGTCCCTATTCCCTAACAGGAGGATGGTGGACTGCAGGGATAGGACAGCTTCAGCCTGCAGTCCACCGGGTTTACGTCCAGATGAGACTGGGGTGACAAGAAAAACAACTATTATTACCATCACCTCCACCACCACCACTACTACTGTACAACTATCGCCACCACCACCACTATTACTGCTAGAACTATTACCACCACCACCACTACCACCATCATTACGACTACTTCAGCTACTACTACTGCTCCTATTACTACTAGTACCACCAAGGACTCCAGGTCTGCACAAAAGCTAATTAAACTATCCACAGTGGTTTACTCCATTCGCATCACTTCTTCCTTATTAAATCCACTAACACCACCACACCCCCATATCACTCCATCTTCCTCTGCCCCACACACGCCTTTCTCTCCAAAACCTGGACTCAACACAGACAGCCAGGGCACCGTCAGTCAGCACTCACCAAGGACTCGTGTGGGTGTGAGTCAGCACTAAAACAGCACACGAACCGGGACAACAGTGGTGAAATTCGCTACTGTATGGTGTTCAAACCCGTCGGTTAAGGAAGCTCCCTAACACCTCTTTCAAGGCGATTAATTTTGCTGTTTACTCCTTACTACCCTCTTCCGAGCCATTTAAATCAACTCTTTAATGGACGAGAAAACATTATTATTCCTCCTCATATTCTCATCGTTTAAGGAGGCTGCCTAACACCTCTTCCTAAGCGATTTATTTAGCTTTATTACTCGTTACTACCCTCTTCTGTATCATTTAAACTATTCCAATACCACCATATTCAGCATAACTTACAGACTGATGTTAACAAGTCATATAAAAAACAAAATTGGAAGAGGTGCTAGGGAGCTTCCTTATCCAACGGGAATTTCAGTTAACGCCAGACGATTTAGGAGTACAAAAGAAAGCTAACAAAAATGAATCTTGATTTTTTTTTTTTTTTTGAGGGAACAATCTGCGGGCTCCTGGTTCCTTCTGGTTTCGAAAAAAATAATAATAATAATAATAAATGGCCTCCTTTCGTGGCTGTTTGTCCGAGGGAAGGTTACAACAAACTCTTCCATGAGTTAAAGACAAAGATAGATAAGCTGGGAGTGAGTCATAGGAGCTTTGAAGATAAGATTATTCTTCTTCACTCAAACTTAGACGATTTTATTCAGGTGAGTGAGTCATAGGAGCTTAAAAACTAACTTCTTCACCCCGAACTCCCGAAGACGTCTTTTATTCCCACTGCCTCCAGACGATGTTAGGTAAGGGAGGCTTCTGAAACAGGAGGGATTAGATTTTATAAGCTCCTTCACTGCTAGACGTCCACTGTCCTTGTTGCTCAACCCCTGTCCGTCTGATATAGTAGACCCGTTAACCACAGGGAAGCAACTACCCTGTATGGTTGGTTCATACGGTCCCTACATCCTTTATGCTGTGTCTACGTCTTAGTGTGGCATGTGGTGTGCAGTGCTCTATTATATGTGTTATGTTGTGTGGGTCTGTTCTACACGCTGGGCGAGTGTCATCTGTGATTCCACCTAGCCCAAATCTAAGTTGGTGACGAGGAGGGCTGGGTCATGTCCTGTTCTGTGCCTAGCTACACCAACTCGAGCATGTCTACTAAAGGACACCTGTGGTGGGTGGATGTTAGGGAGGTGGGGGGTGGGGGAGATGACTTGTAATGCAGAGCTCTGATCGAGGTGTTGCATTGTCCTGCCCACGAAATAAGTATGTAGGTTTCTTCATTGCTAGTGTTGGAATGTCTGGAGGTGGAATATTGTTGTAAAGGGTTGCTTTATGTGCCTAGGAGTCTTGTAAGTCTGTAATGTAATGACAGGGGTGTTGTGTATTGGCACAGACTGCTGTCAGGTAGTCTCTGACAGGGAGGACTTTAGTTTCGGAGTGTAGCCAGTGGTGATCCATAGTGCATCATTCCGTATGGTGTGCTAGGTGTTGTAGTGGGTATTGCTTAGGATGGGAGCTCTTGCTAAGTAGGCACAGGACATCACTAATCTAATGTATTGTTTGTGGGGTAAGGAGAGTCTTTCTATTTGTTGGTCAAAGTCTGGCCCTGTAGTTGCCCTGAGTGCATTGAGTCTGGGGGTGCACCGCCTACTTCTACTGTAAGGAGGATAAATAGTGACTGATTCCAGCACCTCCACTACGATGCTACAACACTACTCCAAAGGAATTTCGTCTTATCTAATCCTTCTATTAATCAACTCTTTCATATCCCTCCACTTGTAAGAGGAACTAGGAGCTGATTTAATAGAAGAGACTATTTCTGAGAGGAGAGGAGAAGGAGGAGACCAAGAATGAGATGATGAGATGGACAGGTAAGGTATATGAGTGAAAGTGGTATAAGCTGGAGAAAGGACGGTCTGATGGTTGAAGACAGAGTGATATGAAGGCGACTAGTTTGTGGCCACTCCTTCCAGGATTAAAGGGTCTGGCTATTATTATACAGTATATATATATATATATATATATATATATATATATATATATATATATATATATATATATATACGGAGAGAGAGAGAGAGAGAGAGAATAGCCTAAGTAGAAATAGTCTCGGGTAGATTAAACAAACTCTCTCTCTCTCTCTCTCTCTTATTAGACCCAATCCAGTCTCTCGCTTTCTCTCACTCTTTCCACTCCCATTCGCAGAATACTTAGCTTTCCAATACTCTCTCTCTCTCTCTCTCTCTCACACACACACACACACACACACACACACACTCATATATATATATATATATATATATATATATATATATATATATATATATATGGAGCCTCTGTGGTACAGTGGTAGAGTGTACGTTTCGTACACGGGTGGGCCAGGGTTCGTGCCCCGCCAGGGTAATAAACTTTGGGAGTGTTCACCCGACCTCGTACTGCATTGGCGGACACAAGGGGTGCTGTGGTTGAACCAGTGTCGCTTACTATAAAGTATGCTTGCACCCAGTCGGCTTGCGCGGGCCGATTACACTAGGTTCACAGACTACACACACATCCAAAGCCACTATAACACTACAGTTACACTTACAAGCACTTCTCACCCTACATACAATCTCTACTAGACAGCCTAAGCCACTTGGTAGAGATACATTGGCTGTATCGTCCAGACTTCGGTCGAGATAGGCCGGTCTTGCAGTGGATACTCAAACGGCTGATGATAAATATATATATATATATATATATGCAAGGTACATAAATACAACAAACACACAAACTCTTAAACACACACACATCCATACAGGGTATACAAAACCGTGGTCGGTATAGCTTCTTTAGAATGGAAAAGGTAATTCAAGAATTTGTTCAGACTATATCCTGGGCATGAATCAGCAAGCTGTAATTACTCTCATTAAAATCACAAATAACAACTTCTTGAACTGGTAACAAACTATTCAAGTGACTACTACATCGTTGTGGCATCTTTCGTTGGCACACGACTTCACGCGAAAGTCAGAGATCTTCCATAAAATTTCGTTCCGTTACCCCACTTACTGTCACTGACTACTCTGTTTGCTTCTTTCTTCCCCACAAAAGTCTGTTTCTTTTCCTTCCACCCTATCTGCATCCACATCTGTTAATACATTTCCCCTAAGGTCTACTTACAAGTATGTCTCACATTTTATCTTTTTCGTACAACTTTCGTACAGTTATTCTCCTGCCATCATTCCACATGAGAGGTAAAGTTTCCTTCTCAGTCATATCTAAAAGCTTTACACTCGTTGTCTCTTGTTTTCTACCTCCTGCGACATTAGTGCAAAAATCCTTCCTAATCTACGTAAGATAATCTTGCAAGAGCTAGAATAAAACAAAAATATAACATTCAGGTTCTGACCAATAGGATTGAATAAGAAGTATATGGAAGACGCTTCATTTTTTGTGTACCCTTGTCACTCTATTCACTGAGGCCCAGAAGTCACTGTTCACATGGTGTGCCAACAGATAGGGATAGTGGACGCCAGTACATGTTACAGTGTTGGGAGCTAATTCGCAGACCATTTTCCAAGACTGTAGAATGTTCTGCAGTCCGATGTATTTGCAGCAGCTGGGCCGTTTTAATGGACTGTCGGTAAGCTCCAGGAAGAATTCTGTAACATGATAAAGGACAAAATAAATCTCAGTTGTACTCCAATGGCTATACTGGTATTCGAACCTGCAACCTCTCATACTTGTTTATCATGTAATATAAACACACAGTCTTCATGCAACTTCCTACTTTTTATAATATTCTAATAATTTCCTTCTGTTTTGCATTCGGTAACAAGGACTGAGTTACCTCAAGTTTCTTTCTTTTAATTGTCAAATCCTTTGTGTGTGTGTGTGTGTGTGTGTGTGTGTGTGTGTGTGTGTGTGTGTGTGTGTGTGTGTGTGTGTGTGTGTGTGTGTGGCCCTTCTACCTTTATAGCAACATTGATTTTTTCCCGATCCTTTCTGGGGTCGGTCTAGAAATATCGGTACTGATTTTCGAAATTGCTAACATCCTGATGGCCGCAGTTCGTGTGGGTGGTGAACAGAGAATTCTTTTCTATCTGAATGATCCAGGGTTAAGTCGTGTCCATGGTTCTTCAGTCTTTATGTGGATGTGGTTATAAAAGAGATGTAAGGTAGGGCAGTGGATGCTGGAGTGGCCCTAATGAGAGACGGCAGCATTTGGAAACTTCCTGTACTGTTGTTTCCGGATATTACTGTATTGTTAAGTGAAGACAAAGGGGAACTGCAAGTCTTGGTGAATGAGTTCGGGAGAGTGTTTAAGGAACGGAATATAAGGGTGAATGTAGGGAAGATAAAATTGTGATCTTCGAGAGAAATGAAGTCACTGAATGTATGTAAAGTAAGTAAGAACGATGAGGATACGGAAAATGTGAGTACATTTAAGTATTTGGGTGGTGTGATGAGTAAGGATCGAAGTTTGGAAGATGAAGTGTTTGAAAGGTACAATAGGAAAGAAAGGTTGCTAGTTCTTTGAAAGCAATGATAAAAAATAGGGAAGTGAGCATGGAATTTAAAAAGTTGCTGCATGATATTATTGTGATGCAAACTCTAGTGTATGGAAGCGAAGCTTGGATCTTGGAAGGACACAATTCAAGAGTGAGAGCAATGGAAATGTTATTTGAGAAGATCATGTGGAGTTACACGGAGAGACAGGCTGACAAATTAGGAAGTGAAAATTGTGATGTGGATGTGGATGTGAATGTGATAGAAAGCGTTAGGAGAAATACAGTGAGGTGGTTCAGCAATGTGGAGAGGGTGGAGAACGAGACACTAACAAGGAGAGTGAATGTGAGCAAGGTGGAGGGGGGGAGAGAAGGAAGGGGAGACCGAGGGGGAGATAGAGGGATGGAGTGGAGAGGTATATGAGGGAGGAGGGATGTGGGCTGACGGGAAGGCAGCGAAATGGCGGGGGACAGGGGAACATGGAGGCGATTTGTTTGTGGCCATCCCTTACGGGATTCAGGCATCTTGCAATAGATTGGTTGATAATTTTTACTGAAGTGAAATTATGCTTTCAAATTACAAGATCATATCTGATAATATTGAAGGGGCATTGGTATTCATACGCATTAAATAATTGGGTGTATACACTGTCACAGCTGCACTATTGTGTAAAGAAGTTGCCTGTGGCTCAGTAGTTGCATGCACACACCTGAAGTGTCGGGGCCAGGGCTGAGTACCATCTCGGACATTTGATTTCAGTGTTTAATTGGTAGGTGGGGGCGCTCACCATCCACTCACTCGATGTAGTGCTGCTCTCGGGTGTATGCCGTGTCATCTCTTCCATCCTTCTTTCCTTCCATTCTCTTCTGTCTTTCTTTCCTTCAGTCTTTCCTCGTCCTTCTGCCTACGGGTGACTTTACGCTCCCTCTTCTGTCATTCTTTCTTTCATTCTTCCCTCTTCCTTCTGCCTGTGGGTGGCTCTACACTGTGTGACAAGCCAAATAGTTTACACCAGGAAACCATTTACTACGCTGGGTGGTAACCATATAACCAAATTTTGGCGCCTGGTGGTTTAGTGGGTAATTATTGTGCTCCAATCGGATTGAGCCGGTGAAGGTTTATATCCAAGGAATGGTTGGTGTTTATTGCTCACGTAAGCCCACTCAGGGATGAGTGAGGCTGGTCATTTTCATCTTAAATGTCAGGACCAACTGCCTAGCCCCGGGCTCCTATGCTCTTCATGGGGCAACGTAGGATTGGATGATGGATGGATGGATGGATAGTTTCATTTCAGACATTTCATCACTTGCTAGCAGTGCGGAACTTAAGATGAGAATGAGCTGTCAACAAAGTGTGTGTTTGTAGATGTATGTTACCTGAGTGAGATCTATGTTGCACTAGCTCTCCACTCTCTGAATGAGCGTCAGATTCGCGGACTGTATGGTAGTCACTCACAGAAGACAAGGGTTCGAATCCCAAGATTTTTTTTTTTTTTTTTTTTAATGAAGGATTCAAAGGCTACAGTTCCATAGTCATTCACTCTAAGGAAGAAAAGGTAATTTTCAAGATACATTAATTTCTATATGTCTAGACACATTGAGTTCTTGTAAATTGGTCCGATTACTTTCACGCGATTAAGACCCAAGGGCTTCCATCATTGGTCCATTACAAATCCCGACTCAGAGTGATACATCTCTGGATGCAAACGGAAAACGTATATATGGAGGGCCGATATAGCCAGCAAGATTATTCACCATTGTTCGGTTACAATAAAATTCGGAATACCAACACTGGCACGATATTGGCCAGTTCATTTAATGCCTTGCTCAGAGATAGCTGAACAGCAGCGCAACATGGTCATTTTCTGGCCGATTAGCCATGGTGATGGAAGTAGAAATAGTAGGGATGGGAGTGGTGTTAGAAACACTAATTCCAGATGCAGCTGCAGCACAAGTATCGTCACTGCTACTAGAGGACAGTGGAGATGAATCTCTGTCCAAAGATAAATGAGAAATGTGTGAAACACTGGAGGTGCGAATGGAGAAATCTACACTGGAAGAATTAGCTGAAGCAACAGAGACAGCTGTTTGTTCTAAGGTAAAAGTTTGGGACTAAACTTTTGGAACAATTTCTGAGTTAACATAAGATTCCCCGCCTCACAGAGGAGTAAGACTCTCATATGAGTGCTCAACCTTAGTGGAATCTAACTCTATTCATCTCCGGGAAAAGGTGGATCATCAGTTTCAGTTAATGTAAGTTTTTCAGTTACGGAATGTCATGAATAATTAAGTTGGGGAAATAGGCTAAACGAAAATAGGAAAGCAGGTAACTACAAGGGAAGGGGAAACTTTCTAACAATAAAATAACTTGTTATGTACAATAACAATTAACGAAGAGAAAATGTACAGTATATAGAAAATATTTACAAGTGATGAGTTCATGGGGACGGGAAGGTAAGGAAAAATGAGAGAATGAGAGACGATCTAGTGAAAATGTTTTAAATACAATGATACACCACACTACGTTAACACGCCTTTAAAAAATGTGCAAGAACTATTGACAGTCCAGTAATAAAATTGTCTGGTGGTGGGGAGCAGTTATGAATTAGTTTAGCATTGAATATTTCTTACTTACCACAAAATCTAACAGAAGAAGATACATTCCCAAACGATCACAATGAGTGTAGACCAGGGAATATAGGGGCAAGTCGGTGTGTTGATATATCCACACGCTGGTCTAAAGTGAAGATTACACGTGCAGACGCAGGCATTTACACACAGTTGTGCACACACCGTTGATGGTTGTTTCAGGGACATCATGATGTCGTCGGGGTGAAGGTTCGCTGGCTTAGGCCCCCCCCCCCCACACGCACGCACGCACGCACACGCGCGCATTTGTGACTGTCATTCACTACAAGTCCTCGGTGCGAAAGAGGTGGTAGCACGTCGTTAGGGCAAGAGACAAGGCAGCTGGCAGGGGGGGTGGCAGTGTATGGTAGGGTTGGTACGGCAAGGGTGTGGTGCTGGCAGGGTCGACGTCACTGCTCCGTCATTTCAAATGGGATATGGAGAGACTACTTTGATTAGGTGGGCTGGGCTTGAAGGGAAACTGCGGTAAATTGTTGAAGTGGACACAGCAAAACGACGAAAATTTGTCTACATTCGATATGTGATTTGAAATCACAGAAGACCGTCCTAGAAGAAACAAAGACACTGCAAGAGCGACACTGACCAAGGAGCAGATGTAACAAATTTGACAGACTGCAGGGAGAATATTAGGGCCCTTTCTCAGCTGCCACAGTTTTTCAACAGGAATTTTATAACAAGAGTTGATAAATGCAGCAGCTGCAGGTTGATAAACTCCGTCACGACGGCTTCTTGAGTTATTCTTCTAGGAGCTACAAGCATGTGTATTATATGGAGATCTGTGTGCTACTGTTGCTGCCCTGAGAGCGAGGCAGCAGCCAGAGCTAGTAACGAGCTGGTCATGTTTCAGTAACGTTTCACTGAACTTGCAAATACTCTGATCTAGCCACAACAGGCTTCTTAACAGCTACTCTGTTCATTCCTACAACTACATCATATAACCATCTATACATTAAGGAATATACATTGTCATATAACTTGCTGTACATTAAGACCTATATGTTAGTTCTAGCTGAGTGGACTGCATTAAAGGATGTAAACCAGAAAGCTTTTGTACTACAACATGACTCTCAAGAAATTGCCCCACTAAAGATATAGACTAGATACGTAATTTCTATCGTAAACAATAAAGCAACCAACAAAACTCCAGGTCCAGATGGAATTCCTCCAATTGTTTTGGAATAGTATTTCCAAGAACTTCCTCCTGTTTTAGCTAAATCATTCAGACAATGCATACGTACTTTTTCATTCCTTAATTCTTGGAAAGAACCCAATATTCAACCATCACCGAACAAAAGAAGTTCTTTTGATCCCTCTTGTTACAGACCAACAGCTGTCACATCTTCCTGCAGTCGTGAGCAAAGTGATTCTCACCCCCCCCCCCCCCCGACACCCTGAATACTAGTTTAATTTGTAAAGGACTAGTATCAACTGATGGTGAAGATATAAAGGAAGTCACTGTACACTGAGACAGGTGCTTCACAGTTTATTATGTTGAAAGGGATAATAGATGTAGCTGAGCTTAATGAATGTGCTTTATTATAGAATACCCGATTATGTGTCTGTCCCCCTTAGTTACAAACCCAGTACGTGTGGGGATGTACCTGTGAAAGAAGTCACTTTCCTTTTAGTTAATTACATAGTAGGAGGACAAATGCGTGCAGTTCCCTGTGTTTGTATTAAAAAATAAAAAAAGAAAAATATGTGAGGAGAGGACAAAACAAATGGAGGAAGAATGACCTACACTGTTCCCTGCCTGTGCTGTAATTTGAGTGATTGCGGCAAAATCCCGTCTTGATATTGGTAGTGTTAATACTAATGAGGTACCAGATGATATTTCTCTTGCTGATACTTTTTCTTTGGCCCAGCTGACTGATTGAGGTTGAGGATTCCCCATAGAGTAGTGCTGGCCTTGACTTGGCTGAGATGCAGAAATCTGATCCAGGGACTGCAGCTTGGACTGACTGTGTTGTAAGTGAGGAAGAAAGTGAGACTAAAATGTCTGATTATCTGTATCTAAAAGAGAATGATGTGTTGATGCATTGGTGAAGACACCCCCCACACACACATACACACTGTTCCTAATGAGTAGGAGAATTTATATCAAGTGTTCTTCCAATGGTATTGAGGCAAAAGATTATAACAATTGCTCATGATTCTACAGTACTTTTGTATGATGTTTACGGGTGAGGGGGACTCTGCATCGCACCTGGTAACATTTCTATTGGCCTAGTATTTGCCGAGATGGTTTCCTGCTTTGTAGTTCATGCCACACTTGCCAGCTGGTCGGTAAGAGTAACAAGCTTATTCATGTAGCGCCATTGGTTCCTCTTGTGGTCCTTGTAGATATTGTAGGTCGTCTACCAAAAAATCTCATTAAGCCACCAGTACATTCTAACTACTTTGGACGTGGTCATTAGGTGTTCTCAAGGCCTTGAGAATCAATTCTGCTTAAGCTGTGGTAATTAGCATGATTAATTTTTTCAGTAGGTTTGGTCGTCCAAAAGACCTGTAACCAGATCAGGGAAACACTTTCGTGTCAAAATTATTCACGTAAAGCCTCAAAGAGCTAGGGATCTCTCAGCTCACCTCCTGAGCCTATCATCCCCAGAGTCAGGGAGTACTGGAGAGAATATCATTCACAATCAAATGAAAGAAAAGCATTCGGAAGCCGAATGCTAATCGCACACCAGAATATGCTGTTGGACAAGTTACAAGTAACTTTCAAACTGAATGTGAAGAAAATTCGCAAAGTTCTACGGAGTTCAGTCACCGCGTTTCACAAACACCCAATCTATATTAAAGAAATTAGTTGAGATTTGGCAGCCATTTTGGTGACCTTAACTTTGACCCCGAGTGCCCATTATCGAACTCGTCCAAGATTTTGGCGATATCTTGATACCTTGAAAGTTTCATGTTGATAGCTCGAGCTGTTCATGAGATATAATAGTGCTAAATTCGGGAGAAAAACTGGTTGACCTTGGCAACCATTTTGGTGACCTTGACCTTGACCCCGAGTGCACATTTTCGAACTCTTTCAAGATTTTGGCCATATCTTGATACCCTGAAGGTTTCATGTTGATAGCTCAAGCCGTTCATGAGATATAATGGTAACAGCTATACAGCCAATGGTAATACACACACACACACACACACACACACACACACACAGAAGCAGGCAAGAACATTATCAATCCGCCATGCTAATAGCAGGTGATAAAAATGATAAAAGAAATATTGTATTGGTAATAAAATGGATTGGGGACAATGATCTTCGCTTCCTATTGTCTACAACCAGAGATACACCAAATGAGTCATTAGGCTCTTTCCCATCTGAGTTTATTTTTGGTCACAATGTGAAAGGATCATTAAAGTTGCTTAAGGAACAATGTGTTCATGATCAGGAGCATATTAATTTACTAACGTATGTCTCAGATTTCAAAGAAAGATCAGCCACGACTTTGGAAGCAGCTGAGGCAAGTTTGAAGTCCTGCCCAAAGTTGATGAGTTATAATAAAAGCAAGCAGGCTAGAAGCAGTTTCACTTGGGAGACAAAATGCTAATATTGCTACCTTTCAGTGACTATTTTTTGCAGACAAATTTTTCTGATGCCTATGTAGTAGAGAGGAAGGTTATGTGATGTTATTGGTGTCGTTCAATCCCCAGACCGAAGGAAGGCACGGAGGTTGTTCTATGACAACATGCTGAAGAAGAACCGTGGGTGAGAGGATGTGGGACCTGCTAGTGCCACTTGTGTGATGTTTCCGACCAATATAGTGGATGAGCCAAGTTGCCCCTTGACATTGGGCCAGACTGCCAATTAGACAGAGAACCAGGAGGCAAGGACAGAGGTAACTGATAAACTAATGAACAACGTGCTGACCTGACTGCCCCCCTAGGGTAGTTCTGCACTGTACACAGATGTTTACCGAAACACCCCTAGACTGGCGGATGCAACACAGCACGGTGTCGATGGAGCAGACGCCTTTCTTGTGAAGCAGCCACGCTACCGTGTGAGTCCACAAAAGCTGTCAGTTATCCAGTAGGAGCTGACCTACATATTACAATAGGGGTTGACGGAGCCATGTCAAAACGAGTGGTGGTCTCCAATCACATTAATTTCAGGAACCGGAGGATCCTATCGTTTTTGCAGATTATCGTAGTCATTTCTGTAACACTGACACCTACCGGCTTCCTAGCATAGATGACAGAATTGCCAATATAGGCATGTACAGTTCATTACCAAATTTGATTTACTGAAAGGTTATTGTCAACTTCCCCCAACAGAAAAGGCCCAAGAAATTTCCTGTTTTGTGGCTGGTAGTCATACTTACGGATGCAAAGTCATGCCATATGGTATGAAAAATGCTGGAACCATATTCCAGAGACAAATGAACAAGCTAACCAGTGATATCAAAGGATGTTTTACGTACGCTGATGATATGGTTATATTCAGTAACTCCTGGGATGAACGCCTGATCTAGCTAAATGCCTTGCTGCACAGACTGTCATCTGCTAACTTAGTAATCACCCAAGCGAATCTGACATTGTAAAGGCCCGAGTTCTGTTCTTAGGCTACATGATTGGACTGGATGAAGTAAGAGTGCCTAATGCCAAAGTTGAGACTGTTACTAACTTCAGACAACCCAAGAATTGCAGAGATTCCTGGGTATGATAGGTAACTGTTGGAATTTTGTCTTAAATTTCTCTGATATTGTAGCTCCCCTTTCTGATTTGCTGAAGAACGGAGTCAAATATGAGTGGAAGGAACAATGTGAAAGGGCATTTTAAAAATTTGAGGCGATTCTGTATAGTTAGCCAACGCTCCAAGCTCTAAGTTGCCAGTGCTCCAAGCTCTAAGGTTCAGAAAGCCTTTTAAATTAGCTGCTAATGCTGGTGTTGTTGGTGCTGATGAAGTCCTGTTACAAGATAATGGTCAAGCTGTTAAACTACTTGTTTCTTACTTTCACAAAAAGTTTAATATTTCTCAGATGGATTACTCGACTACTGAATGGGAACCCCTTGTACTTATCCATGCCCTGCAACATTCATCAGTGTATGTTAGTTCAACCCCAGTTACTGTATAACTGTAACATTTCCCGGCAGAGTACAGAGATAAGAATCGACGACTGACTTACTGGGTTCTATTTCTCAAAGAGAACACCTTGGACGTCCGTCATGGCAAGAGGGAAAGAATGTTTTGGTAGACTTGTTTGTCTAGGATGTAACCTTGTGATGTGTAATGAAAATTTCCCTCGTAAATTTCTTTCTTCAGGAAGGGAGATGCTACTGGCTGCTACCAAGCCACTAATCCGTATAAAAAACTGTGAGGTGTCTCTGTCTGAGTGACCATATGATGTCCCATAGCAGTGACCTATCTCGGCTGACCCTGCTTGAAGTTACCACAGGAACTTACTCAACCGTGACTCAGTTTGGAACATGGCATATCAGAGATGATAATGCTAAACCATGTCGAATTACAAGGAGAAAAAAAGGTTGGAGCTGAACCCAGATGATGAGGACCGTCTACTTAGACTGCAGCAGCCAATCCTATTAAAATGACCTATCATGCCTGCCCCCTTTAGGAGTTGATTGGAAATAGATATACTGTAGTGCTACCGTCAGATAGGTCAGTGGAGGAAAGGAGGCAAGCCTACTGGGATTATATCAAGAGTGGCAAGAGGTGGAGGAGACTACTACTCATTCATCTCAGTCTTCCTTCAACTCCCTCTCTTAGCTTATCCATACAGTGTAAGAAGTACTCTAAGACATCGAGTCATAAGTTATAAATTTATAGTCATGTTAACTTGTACCTGGCAACCTAATAACATAACAGATTCCATTTAGTACTGTATTAGCTGAAGTGTCTGACTGATTTTGTCTGTGTAAGTTTGTAAGTGATTCTAGTTATGCTAGAAATGTATCCATTGTTCACCTGTTTATTACATAAAAGAACATCATTCTTTGATGTGCTATGTAGAGATTTTGTAAGAGAAGTAAGGTTTATTGTTTTAAGTGTTATTGCCTTTAATTTTAACCCCCGAGACCAAAATCGCCCTGCACACTCCATAATTCAGTCAAAGATAGGCATCACAAGATCGCACAATGTATACTTCTTACCAGTGTTAGGTCTCGAGATCAGTTTGATGTGGTCTTGGCCTTGATCTTGGTCTCGCTTAACGTGGTCTTGGTCTTGATCTTGGTCTCGAAGCTTCTGGTCTCGGAGTTTTAGTTCGAGACCAGGTCGAGACCAGCATTACAAAGTGCATCGGGGCGTGGGGAAGGTTGGAATTTATGATCATACACGGAGAAAAATCATGGCTGATTCGATTCACGGCGCACCATACAGCGTTGTACTGTCTAAAGATACTGTCTGGCTAGCGCTATGGTGATGATGCATGAGCTGAGCCCTGCGAGTGCCGATAGAGATTGTGCGAGTCGAGAGAGCATGCATGACGTGGCCATTCTCGCAGTGATAATCTCCGATTGCACGCACGCATGTTTGCAGCTCTGTTCACCTCCGTGTACTTCATATACGTGTACAGTGTATGCAATTCCCCCACCCTTCGTACACGTACACCACAGGTTAACTAGTTCGCTCGGAAAATGTAACCACAAAAATTTCTCTTTTCCTATGTTTGTTTCTTCATGCCAATGAAGCAATGAAAGCAGAAATATTTTACCTATTTATTCAGTTATTCACATATATCAAATGTTGTATATATTTCCTCCCTTACAGGGGCGTAGCCAGGATTTTGGAGTGACGGGGGCCAAGTCAGACATCAGTGGCTTTCAACCTTTCAAGTTATGACCCTTCAGAGCTTCCAAATGACTATCACGGAGGCGTGCAGTGACTTCTGTGACTTTTATAGAAGAAATCAGAATATTTTCCAATGTTTCAAGGCCACCCTCGTAATGCATACAACTTATTCACCTATGAGCGGGGGACCATGGCCATGTGGCCTAGTGTCGTTTCTAGCCCCAATAAAGTGGGGGGGCCACCTGGGGGCCGATAAATAATCTGTAGTAGCAAGAAGGGAAGTGAGCAGACTCGAATGGAGCCCCTTTCAAGAAGGAAAGTTAGTGAAAACTGTTCTCTTAAACAAATAGTGGGTACGACCAAACGTAAGAAGTATTGGTAGCATTTATTGAGTACAGAGGGTGGATAGGATACGAAATAATGTGATTCGTGAAAGATGTGGAGTGAGGAAGTCGATGGACACCAGAATCGAAGACAGTGTACTGAGATTGTATGGTCATGTGGAGAGAATGGATAACAATAGAGTGATGAAAAAGGTATACCTGAACGAATTTGAAGGAGGGAGGAGGCGAGGTAGGCCAAGGAGGAGGTGGAGAGATATGGTGGATGAATGTGTGAGGAAGAGAGGTTTGGAAGTCGGTGAGGCTGGGGAACTGACAAGAGATCGAGCTGGTTGGATGAATGTTGTGAGGAGAAGTGCATGATCAGGGATTTGCCACCCCTTTTTAACGTGGCAGTATCCGGATTGACTCAATCGGATACGTTTATGTGAAGCTACAGAACGTGGTGAATGTCTTTAGCGTATCTGATAGAGCCAGGATTCAGGGGGCTTGAATGATAAGTGAATGGAAGCGTGGCCCATTGGTTTGGGTAAATTTGGACTGTCTGGACATTGCTACTCCTCATCCCTCCCTAGGGTGGGAAGGAGGTCCGGATGATAATGATGATGATGAAAATTTTTAGTTTCCCACCTCTGTATCCCGAAACCCCTACGGTCTCTTGTGTAAATATCCTGAAAAGTAGGTAGTCCCCCTCGACTGTTCACGAGAAACGAAAGATGAATATGTTGTGTATGGAAAGTTTGGGCACGGGTAAAGCTTGGAGAGAAGTACGAAAATTAGTCTTCTGCAAACCAGCTTTCGCATGAGGAAGATACAGCTATTCATGAGTACGATGGCACTGACAAAGTATGCAACACCATACGTTATAACGTCAAGATCGTACTTTCAAAAGTTTAAAAACTAAAAAATTTTTCAAAAGCCGTAACATTGGTGTGCAAGGCTATAGAGAGCTATGACCGCGCCCTGGGGTGCCTGGAAAACGTTTGACACAGGCCAAAAAAAGATGCAAAATTGTCACAGTCCTGGTGGGGGCCCTGGTCCCTCCATACTCTTGAGTTTTGGCCCCGGGCATTATCCCAATTGCCCTCCTCTCTCTTTCATTCTTGTTAGTAATTGTCTTCCCATAATCTCCTTGGCCTCCTTACAAACGGGACAGGTCAGTACAATTTATGCAGTACAGACCAAAATCATTCAGATAATAGTCAGATTTCCAAAAAATATTTTTATATGCCTTGTCTTGGTGTTAGTCTCGGTCTCGGAGGGTCTGGTCATGGTCTTGGTCTAGGTCTCGGAGGATCTGGTCTTGGTCTTGGTCTCAGAGGGTCTGGTCTTGGTCTTTGTCTTGGTCTCAAGGTGCCTGGTCTTGAATACAGCACTGCTTCTTACAGCCGTAAATATTAGCAAATCCTTTGATCTACCACACAGACTTGGAGGAAAATACTAAACACTGGCTTGCCAACTACTGGCAGGCGAGCACATGTTACACTCCAGAGCAACTCATCACGAACACAATGCCTCCCTCACGGAGATCCATTCCGCTCCTTTCTTTCTCCCACACTTTCCATAATTTGCACACTGCAATTATGCTACCTGATCACACTCCAGTCATCGGTCGAAGATAATAGGCTGATGATCACTCCAGCCAAATCCCTCACCACATTCATCACAAGCAACCATCTCGAGTACAGGTACATCCTTAACAATTCAAATAACCAGGTACCCAGGCCACACACACCCTCCACTAAGATCCTTGGATTGACACGACATTAGACTCATTTTCAAGGACCACACGCAGGACATTATGAGGCAGTGCACCTCCAGGGTCACTGCACTGAGAATAGATGCAGGGAAGGACTTTGATCAATAATAGGAAAACCCTTCTCAGGAGACAGTATATCAGGTCAGTGATATTCCCCATGGGTTTCCTATCCTGTCTTGCAGCGACTACAACACGTTGGAGATCATACAGAACAACACTCTATGCATCATCACTGGCTATACCAAAACCACTCCCACTGCTCACTTAACACTACGAAGCTTAAATTCTCTCTGATAGAGAATAATCTTTCCGTGAGACACATAATTTTTCATGGCATCCTGTGCTAATATACAACACCAAAGCCATGCAACATTTTTAGGCACATTAAACAACCACCAAACAAGCATTTCCACACACTCTTCAGCTCCATACCACTTCAAGACATTCGAGTACTAGCGATGAAGGAGTACCCACATACTCATTTCATGTTCTGTATATGGCTGTAAATACCTCTATCAGATCACTATAATACAAGCTCTCCTCCTGACATCACTCATCAGAGCTGTCATTCAACAGAGTTGACCGAGCTCACTTCGTTAGACTTAGTTCAGGTCATCACCAAGCTCCAGCGAATACGAGTTTAGATCTGGTTTGAGTAGCATCATGGGTGACACGTGCTTCGCCGGTAGAACAGACCCACACAACACAACAGACATGATTTAACTAACCAATACATACACTGAAATACAGACACAATAGAAACGGTATAAGGGACGTATAGGACAACCCCTTAGGCTCCATTTCTTACCTGTGGTCGCTTTGCCTGTTGGACCAGACAGGAAGGGATTGAACATACCCCCTCCCTTCCTCCACATTCCCTTCCCTCTTCCTCCTGCTGCCATCCTCTTCACCTACCCCCCATTCAGCCAACACCTCAACTTGAGCTGGGGTTGCATACTGATGTCCTGATCTCTGGCAATGTGAGGGTAATTGGGGAATTGGATAGCTTGCCAAGACACTATCTCTTGATCTTGATCTTGATTAAGGGACGTGTACAGGGCTGCTTATAGGAATCACAGTACTGAGGATAGTGCATGTGATTAACTCACCCCATCCCGACCACTTTTCCACCACTGACTCCGCCCAATCCCGACCATTTTTGGAAAAAAATTTTTTGGCTCAAACCTCCGCTTTTGGTGAGAAACATCGAAAATTCATAGAGAAATCGCTCACCTGAGGTTTAAAATACTCGATACAGGTAGGAGTACCTCCTTACCTTACCGGGTTTTCTAACAGGCTGGCACCAAGGAAAACGAGTTCTATGGGAGGATAACTATTTCACACCACTCATAAACGGTATTTATTTATTTACTTGGTACAAAATTATATGTTATACAAGAGTATATTGGTTTTCAAACAGTAATATAGGCATTATAAGCATTGTTTCACTCACTAACTCATCACCATACCTGACCTTTTTTGCCACATTACCTGATCATCATTTCTGACTGTTTCTTCCTCTAATGGTATGTAAAGTTTGTCCTCCACATTGTCATTGATTGGGGAATCACTCTGGCCCTGAATTTCGTACTGTGGCATGACATGGCTTTACTGGCCAGGTCACTGATAACAGGTGAATTGCTGAGACAATGGTGTGCAGGGGGGGGGAGGAGGTCATGCTGGGTAAGGCATTTTCCCTGCCTGGCATCTTGTAGAGGAAGGTGTCACGAGTATACGTACCAAAAATCACTCGCTAAAATTGAAAATTGTGCAAATTAGGGACCTTGCAATTGATTCGTGTTTATGTGCGTCGGCGGGATTGGCAGTGACAAAACGTGTGGATGTTAAAGAACGTCGATGGGACGCCGTGGGTTAAGGACTGTGGAAAGGCATATAATAGCTGGCAGTCCTTATTTGAAAACTGTTAAGAGGGGGACTGGTATGCTAAAAGGGGAACTGTAATCTTCATTAGAATAAAAATTAAATCCACTATTAGACTGATAAGGAAAAAATGAGTGTGAGATGATGTTCATGCTTGCCTGATATATGTGGTATTTTTGGTTACAGCTGCATTTGAAGGGACGTATATGTCCCTGTTGTAAATAAGTGTCTGTATATCTATCTATCTATCTATATATATATATATATATATATATATATATATATATATATATGTATGTATATATATATATATATATATATATATATATATATATATATATATATATATATATATATAAGTAGGCTTGCACAGTGCCCGAGAGATTGGGTGGTCCACGACCTCGCGCACTGGGAATTCACGTCCTGGGAATACATAATCTTATGGGAATAATTACATATGGGCAGTACCCCCTCATACGTGGATATTTTTTGGCCCTTAGAGACATAATAAAGGTCATACTTTTCAGACATTGTACTAAAGCTATAGCTACAATAACAAAAATATGGGTAGTCACCTTAACAACAGTAGACAACAGGCCTGATGACCTTAAATAACAGAGTTTCCGAGGCGCGGCAACACTTACAGCACCGCACTCCCCACCGCACCAACACTTCCCTCCACAGACTCCTCTTGAGCACCTTCCCCAGGAGCATCAAAGTCACTCACTTCGGCCATAAACCCTTCAAAGTCCAATGCTGACACTTCTGACATTGCATCCTCTTCATCCTCAACAGGAACAGGAGCAGACATTGTCGCTGGTTCTGCAATTTCACAGACTTGAGCCGGCTGTGTGTAGCTTGTTATGAGCATCTGTCTTCTCCCGTTTATTTCTTCCCTGTGCCTGTCTGTGTAGAAACGGAAGAGTTTGTCGATACCAACCAGAAGTTCCTTCGTTCTTAGGTTGCTCACTTCCTGTTCCTTCACCTCTTCCTTGAGCTTATCCATGGCAGCAAGGATCTTGCTAATGTTTGACATATACAGCTCAGTCCTGCCTTCCATCACGCAGCAACATGACGACACATGACGCGCTGTGTGAGGGGTGGTCGCGCACTAATAGAAAATGGCATTTTTGAGCCACTCCTTGCCTCTGCCTCGCGTTCTGTGTGGTAAACTCGTGCATTCAAGGGTTTTTGGTTATGATTTTTGGTCATTCACGCACAATGTGAATAGCGCAGTGATGACACACACTGTGCGAGACCCTACTGTATATATATATGTATATCTAATTTTGTTGTAAGTGCCTTTGGATTGATATTTTGCTTAAGAAAAGTAATGTAGTGTGTGTTTAATTTCATCTGGCCGTCGTCCATAATTATTCTATATGAATTCAGATTTGATAATCATGCTGTGAAAGTGTGGATCTCAGACAGTGTCACAGTATTCTCAATTATTACTGAACATGTCATTTATTAGCAAAACAATTAGTGCTTCCAAGAGATTAGGCGTGCTAAGCCAACTCCGTACCTTTGTTATCCCTGCACTGCTGTTGACTTTATACACGGGTTTTATTCGCTCCTGTAAAGAGTACAACTCTCACGTGTGGGGAGACTCCCCATACATACAGCTTTTCTCAATAGGGTGAAGTCAAAGGCCTTTCGTCTTATCAACTCTCCTTCTCTTACTGGCTTTCTTCAACCTCTGTCTCTTCGCCGCACTGTTGCATCTTTATCTCTTTTGTATCGCTACTTCAATGGTCACTGCCCCTCTGCTTGCATCCCTCCACTTTTACGACGGGCGCGTAGCACCCGCCTACCAACAACCTTTCGTCCCTTTTCTGTCCAACTCTCAAATGCAAGTGTTAACTGTTACTCCCAGTCCTTCATTTATGCAACAGGTTAGCGCTGGAACTGTCTCCCTGTCTGGATTTCATACTTCCTATGATCTCCAGTCTTTCAAACGCAGTGTGCCCAGGCATCTCGAAATGAACGGATCTTGAATGTGGCTCTCTTTTGTATTTTTTTTTCTCTTGTAAGGAGCTGTTTGTGGGCTCATAGCCTTTGGTTCCTTCCTTCTTGCATAAAAAAAAAAAAACTTTCGAATTTTCCTTTGTAGCGCTGTGAAGTGTTGCACGTGCGGGAGAACAACGTAAGAAAAATAATCGAGTTACAAAATGGAGGTAATTTAGAAAGCTACGGTAGGTAGGTAGATGACAAATATCTTGGTCAAGCCATTAAGGCTTGACAAACAAGTTATAAGATAGGAGGAGTGTAGGGATATAATAAAAGGATCAGAAAAGTCCGCGGAAAACAAGGAGGAAGAAGAGGAAAAAAATATAATAATTACACAGGAGAAGATTGACCCAAGAACAAAATGTTAAGATTTCAAGTACACTGACTATACTCCGAACCAATGAGAAGTATTTAATGTATGGAGCCAAGGTAAGGAAGGGGAAAAAAAAGAAAAAAAGAAAAATGATAAGCAGAGAAAAAGCAAGGAGAGAAAGATATTAGATGAGTTTTGAGTTGAGTAGAGAGGAATAATAATAACTAAAACAGGAGCCTGAATGACCTGAAAGCAAATTTAAAGACAAGGAGATCTGACATAATTTAAAAGATTTTTTAATTGTATACTGCGCGCCAGGACAGAAGGAACAAATTTTGGACAAGGAAGAATTTAAGGATCTGGTGAAAAGATTTTTATTTACATGAAGACTGACCTAAGGAGAGAATGACCGGGAGGCACACTGAACGGGGAAGGTGAGAGAACACATCAGTAGATCTATCTATCTATCTATTGCCAGACACTTCAATCCCGTTTGGGGTGGCCACAAACAAATCGCCTCCAAGTCGCCCTGTCCCCCGCCATTTCACTGCCCTGCTCCCAGCTCACACACCCCTCTCTCATATACCTCTCCACCCCATCCCTCCATCTCATCCTCGGCCTCCCCCTCCCTCTTCCCCTCTCCACCTCACTCACATACACTCTCTTCGTCAGTCTTTCACCCTCCATCCTCTCCACATGGCCAAACCACCTCAGTGTGTTCCTCATAACGCTTCCTATCACATCCACATCCACACCACAACGCTCCTTTATATCCTCATTCGTCAGCCTGTCTCTCCATGTGACTCCACAGGCTCCTCTTAAATAACTCATTTCCACTGCTCTCACTCTTGACTTGTGTCCTTCCAACAACGTCCAAGCTTCACTTCCATGCGTTAGAGTTGGTATCACAATACTGTCATGTAGTAACTTTTTCACTTCCATGCTCACTTCTCTGTTTCTTACCACTACTTTCAAAGAACCAGCAACCTTTCTTCCCTGCTGTACCCTTTCAAGCACTTCACCCTCCAAACCTCCATCCTTACTCATCACACTACCCAAGTACTTAAACGTACTCACATTATCCAATTCCTCACCATCCAACCTCGCTGTACATTCACTGACTTCACCTCTCTCAAAGACCAACACTTTATTCTTCCCTACATTCACCTTTAGATTCCTTTTTCTTACACACTCTCCCAAACTCATCCACCAAGCCTTGCAGCTCCCCTTCGTCTTCACTCAACAACACAGTATCATCTGCAAACAACAGTACAGGGAGTTTCCAAACACTATCGTCTCTCACCAGGGCCACTCCAACATCCACTACCTTACCTTGTACCTCCTTTATTACCCCATCCATGTACAGAATGAACAACCATGGAGACATGACACATCCCTGTTTCAACCCAACTTTCAAAGAGAAAAATTCACTTAGTTCACCATCCACACGCACTGCAGCCTTCGCACCATCGTACATACTCTTCACAGCATTCAACAACTTTCCATCTAATCCATATATTCTTAACACTTTCCACAATCCTTGTCTATCCACCCTGTCATATGCTTTCTCCAAATCCATAAAGGCTGCATACAACTTCTTTCCCTTCTCTAGAAACTTTTCCACTAAAGATCTAAGAATGAATATCTGATCTACACAACCTCTTCCCTTCCTAAAGCCTCCCTGTTCTTTTCCAACTAATTTCTCTGTTCTTTCTCTAACTCTGTCAATAAGTATCCTACAATACACTTTTCCTATTATACTAAGAAGACAAATGCCCCTATGATTACCACACACTACTTTTTCCCCTTTTCCTTTGTACAAGGGAATAATTATACCTGACTTCCAATCCTCCGGGACTCTACCTTCCTCCCAGGCCAATCTGCACATCTTCCACATCCATTCTACTACTATCTCTCCCTCATGCTTTAGCATTTCACCACACACTCCATCAATTCCAGGGGCTTTCCCCGATTTAACTTTCTTCATTGCTTCCACAACTTCTATCCTACTGATTTCTTTCTGTCTTCTCACCTCCCTCCTTCTCCCAGCCATTCCCCAGCCACTTATACTTCCATTACTTTCATCCTCTATGTTCAACAATTCCTTAAAGTGCTCTCTCCATCTGCTCACTTTTTCTCCCTTCTCCACTAGTAATCTACCATTTTTGTCTTTCACTCCCCTGCTAACTTCACTTCCACCCTGTCTTACTCTTTTCACCTCTTTCCAGGACATTTTCTTACAGTCCCTCCACTTTACACTCAAATTCCTTCCAAATTCCTCATCCACTCTCTTCTTACTCTCTCTTACTAATCTTTTCACCTTTCTCATTCTTTCTACATATAACTCTCTCTTCCGCCACTCAACTTCTTCCACGCCCCTATTTCTCATCCATTCATTGTATGCTTTCTTCTTTTGTGCAACAGACTGTCTCACCTCTTCAGTCCACCACGCTGTTCCTTGCACCCCCCTCCATCTTCTCTTCCTTCCACACACCACATCACATGCTGCACATATTTCTTCTGTAAATATCCTACAAACACCTTCCACGTCTCCCATCTGCTCCAGTTCATATTTGCCCAATCGTTCCTCCACTTCTCTCTTATACTCTGCCTTTTTCTCATACTCTTGTAACCTTTCCACTCTCCTTGCAACTACTCCTTCCTCTCGTCTTTCCCTTCTTCTGTTCCTCCATCTTACTTGAATCCTAATTCTGGCCACCACCAAGTAGTGGTCAGAAAGTCCACTCCCCCAACCTCTATAAGCTCTTGCATCCATTACACATCTTTGCATCCTTTCATCCACACACACATAATCAATCATTGCCTTCCTTTCATTCAGTTCACCACCCACCCTTCTCATCACTCGCCATATATACCTGTGGATCATTTTATGCCTGAAGAGGGTATTGGCTATCACCAACCCCCTCTCAGCACAAATGTCCACTAACGCACTGCCATTCTCATCTATCTCAGCAGGCACACCCCACTCACCAACTATTCCATCCACCTTCACATTCCCAATTTTACCATTCATATCACCGATCAAAAACACTCTCTCATTCCTTCCAAACTTTTCCATGCACACTTCTACATTTGTCCAGAACTCTTCTCTCACCCTTCTAACACGATCTTGCGTTGGCGCATACACACACATAATCGCCCACATTTGTATTCCAACTTTCAACTTTACCCACAAAATCCTTGACCCAACTGATCCATACTGTCTTATGCTCTTCTTCCATCTTTTACCCACAACTATACATACTCCTTCTTTCGCCCTCTCATTCTCACCTACTCCTGCACATATATCCCATCCATACTCCCATTCTCTCACACTTTCTCCTCTCCATTTGTTTCAGTTATTCCACGTACATCCACTTTCGCACCCTCAAGCACCTGGACAATCTCTCTCTCTTTCACCTCATCATTCGCTCCCCTTACAATCCACGTACCCATTACCATGTCCTTTGTCCGGTCCTGGGTCGTCATCGTTTGGTCAGTCCTTGTCCGAGGCTTCTTGTTTGTTTTTTTAGTTAGTTGTTTTCCGGGGAGGGGCACTAACCCTCCGCCAACCCTTTTAGTCGCCTTTTACGACAAGCAGGGATACTGGGGGAGTATTCTTGAAAACCCCCCCTACCTCCAGGGGTAGGTGATAAAGAACACATCAGTAGATACTTGTCATAAATGGAGAAAGACAATGAGGCGATAAAATGAATACTAACATGAAGGTAAATAAGCAGGCAAAGAAAGAACGTGAGAGTTGAACTGTATGTCATGCAATGAGCTTGGAAAAGAAGAATGGATGGCAGCATAAGCAGAATAATCTGAGGTTTATAAAATTCTTCATGGATTTTAGAACAACGACTAGGGAGTATTAAGCTTAAATATCAACATGACACGCAACCAAGGATGGAAGATTGACATGAACCATTTCCACCATGATACATTCGGTAATTACTTCACACATTATATCTACATTACCAGAAATCGGTACCAGCAGAGATGCTTGACAGTTCTTCGATAGAGCACTTCAAGACACAGTTAGATAAAGTTTAGTTAGACTTAATTTAAAGACAAATTGAATGTTTCCTACTTTTCTGTATAATTTCCTAACCTGGTATTAGTTCTTCATGTAAGGCGTGTTTTTTCTTCTATGCTCGCACTGCAGGTGGGAGAGGTGGTTGGGGAAACCCTTTGCTGTGTTCTGTACTAAAGAATAACTCATCCATGGTGCCTCTTCGCTATTGGTCGTAAGACACTGTAAGTTACTGCTTGTCGCTGTGACTCCTTGCAACTCTTTCGATATCCATCTCCTTCCCCTCCCCGCCCCCGCTCTCTCTCTCTCTCTCTCTCTTCAAGTTATTTTCGTTCAGCCAAGCCCCGATCCATTTCCCGGTGATGCCTGGGCTGTTTTCTCTGCACTATTTTCCTTGCCGGGATAAACACAGGTGGTTACCATCATTTTTCTCGCCAGACCAACGAAAGCCAAACTTCTGGGCCGCCCTTGATACCAGACTCTCTCTCTCTCTCTCTCTCTCTCTCACACACACACACACACACACTGGCGAAGTCATTTTCTTGCTTGTTTCCACATGGCTAGCTCATAGTACTCGGTAAGTAAAGTTTTCTTCTTCTTTTGTCTTTCCCATTGCTTACCTGCAAATGACACACAAAAATTTTTTTTTAACTGATTGATAAACGAAAATAACCTGACTAGGTACATAGATGCTTATATTTACTGCTCGGTATCATGGATAAATTTTCGAGTCAGTGCATATGAACTCATTTTTCTTTTCTTCACTGTTTTAGGTCTATATTAGTACCTTTTTCACTGAAAACCGCACGTCGAACTGCTGGTAGTTTTGAGGCAAGAACAATTAAAGCCATTGTGGTTGATGCAAAGCAATATATCTCATTGTTCGACTCAGATCTGAAGCGTATTTCCGTCATTCCTCTCTTTTCACCCATGAATACCACTCACCTCCAAGCAGTCCAGTATTTCCTGACTTACTTCCCTTACCCAGGAATCCACTATTTGGTCTTTTGTGCTTTGTAATACAATTGTTTTCATTCTTTCTAAGCAACCACAAAACCTACGAGAAGGCTACAAGTAAATATGTCCTGGTCAACAGCTTGGTCTAAAAAATCTGCATTTGCTGCTTCCATTAGTCTACGTGGGGTACTTTCCTGCACTTCGAATTCCTGTTGGTAATTACTTATGAACGTACGGATGGAAATGTTTTCATGGACAGTTTGTTTTTCACTCTCACAGAATGGTTCCCTCTAATGCCATAAATGGGCCTATTTTCATTTCTTTTCATTTCCTCTTCTTTCTCCTTTTATTTGATATTAATTTAAATGTTCACTTGCTCAACATCCATGACTGAGCTATACATATCTCTTGGATTCGTTTCGCTGCGTGAGTTCAATGATTATCTTAGTGTTCATAGCGTCCCGGCCATTCTTTATGTTTTATCTTGGCGTTACGCTCCAATCCCAGCTGTGGGGGTGGACAGTGCCAGGGCACGCTCATGAGAAAAGGTTTCCTCCTCTTCCATTCCTACCCCATATTTTCCTTCCATGATTCATCTCCATTTCCCTCTCACTTCTCTCTTCCTTCTCCTTCTTTTCCTCCTCCTCCTTCCGAATTTTCCTTTTATATTTCCCGATCCCTCACACCTAGTTTCCTTCCTCTGACACTTCACAGGGGTGCAGTCCTGCTCCTGGAACTGCAACCTTGGCTATATATAACGTCCCTGAATCAAAAAGTATTCCTGGTTTGTTTAAAATCATGTAAAAGTAACACGAATATTAACAATAAAAGACAATGCCTGTACTCAAGCTCTAACTCCATCTGCCTCCAGGAAGACACCTGATTACTATTTTTATATCCTCTTATAACAAAAAAGTACCTCTCATAACCCTCTGGTTGGGTGTCACCAATAATGTCGTCCTTATCAAAACAAACAAGAGCATAAGCTATTAGAGTATCGGTAGACAGTTTCTGTAGGGATGAAGCCGATATGCCCATATATCTTTAAAAATACAGTCCTTCGTAATTGCCAGACACAAAGGCATTGAATTATTTTAAGCATCTAGCCTTAATCCTCATGCTTGTCCATATCTAAAACGCTAAAAAAATAACATTAACACTTTTAAATCACAATCGACAAAAATCTCAGTTTCTCCATAGACCTCTTTCTTCTCATTCTTCTTCTTTTTCTTCTTCTTCTTCTTCTTCTTCTGTAGAGTCCTCGTCTCTAACACGGCAATCTTGATCACCTTATTTTATTCGCAAAATATTTAATTATATATTAAGCCAAAGGCACAGTAGATATTGCGCCCCCCATCATTAAAGGTAATAAATCGGGAATACGTCAACTTTTAAAGTTTTGCTCCGATTTAGACAAACTTGGTAGAAGGGTAGAGGGTGGGCAATGAGTTAAATGTTTCAAGTTTGAGAACAATTGATCAAAATTCGTAGTTACATGACAGTTTCAAAATCTCAGGTTCTTAACTGAAAAAAAGCTCTTCTTCAGTTTTGATTAAATCTGGTGGAACGGTTTAGGGTCAGCCGTTCAATTTTAAGAACATTAGGACAAAGGTTAATTACTCAGAGCAAGGCCAAAACAAGCAGTTTTGGCCCATACTAAACCAAACGTAGTGGAAAGGGTTCATGGTCATGAATGGATGTAGTATTTGAAGTTTGAGTACAATTGGTTAATGCCCAAAGTCGCAGAACCATGACGAAATTTCGATTATAGACTGATTGCAAGGCGTGGGCGTCACGCTTTCTCAGTGTTCTTTGTTATTTTCTCCAGAAAATTGTATTCAGTTCAAGAGAAACTCTTTGAAATGTAGTGGGTTTGCCAGAGTATTCATTGATCTTTTCATTACTACGTCACTCCACAGTTGATTAAATTAAAGAAACTTCAGAGTTTTCTTATACAGAGCTTTTAAAAATCACTAAAAAAGGTAAAAAAAAAAAAAAAACATAACATGTATGGTACTAAGATGTAGGGATGGCAGTGTTCAAATAAACATCGAACAAAATCGAGAGAGTAAAACGATATGTATTCCCATCCCTACATTGTTTTTAAACTTCATTATGTGCCAGTCAGATGCAGAATAAGTACCCTCGAGAGATGTCATGATAATAGTGTAACTATTAACCTGGCATGTAGTACACAAAAATATTTCAATATAAATATAAAGAAAAATGTAAAGATTGAACTACATGCCATACTGTATTACTACCTCGACCTTTTTGTGACGGTTTTTGGTACACTGATATAATACATCCTTATACATTTATTATTATTATTATTATTTTTATTATTATTAGTATTAGTATTAGTATTATTATTAGTGATGGCATCCACTGGGAGGAATACTGAATCGCACTCGAAGACCAAACGGAAAACTGTAAACTTTTAATCATATTACAGTGCTTTCCCTTTGGCTTTCAAGCATGATTCAGTGTTCTACCCCATGGACGCCTTCACTTGATCAGTATTCAGAAATTCAACATATATTAATTGTAGCAAATAGCATTTTGATCGGAATTAGAGTTTACAACAACAAAATGATGGAAAAAAGCAATAATTGTGTCAGTATTAAAAATTTCTACAAAAAATGATGGCAGCGAGTAAGAAGTTGACAATAATGGAAACTTCACAAAAAATGATGGTACCGAGTAACGTTCAAATCATTTTTTAAAAATTATGCAAAAAATGATGGTAATAAGTAAGAATTAAATCAACATTTAAAGATACTACAAAAGTTAATGGTGGCAACTAACATTTTGATCTATTGTAAATTTTTCAAAAAAAAAAAAAATGATGGTAGATAGTAGCAAAGTGGTCAGTATTAAAAATTTCCACTAAAAATGATGGTACCAAGTAACAGTTTGACAGTGTTAGAAATTCATAAAAAATGATGGTACCAAGTAACATTCAAATCACTTAAAGAAATTTCCACAGACAATGATGGCAGTATTGAGTACCAAATCCATTTCTTTTTAATTTCCACAAAAAATGACCATAACATGTAAACTCATGTACGAGTAAATCATGTTTTTAAAAATCTTTAAACAAATAATGGTACTATGATATAGTATTTATTTTCAAGATTCTTCAAGTGAATCTTGTGACTGTTGTAAATCTCGGCCTTCGGCCCTGATTCAATTATTATTTTCGATGTAGCAATAGGTACTGGCAGCAAAGATTTCTGGGTCTTTAGTCAGTTTCTGTCAGGAGTTTGCTCTCGCGTCGTCGAGTTCATTCCCATGTGAACCAAAGATCCTGTTGCTGTGTTGGTGTTGGTTTTTAAGGGAGATGAGGTGCAAACCCTTCCTGAACTTTGCAAGTCAGGGATGAGCTTATCTCTTGCCACTGGACAGGGTCATGGGATCCATGGGCACTAGTCCTGGTTATCCACACACACACACACACACACACACACACACACACACACGGGGAGAGAGAGAGGGAGAGAGAGAGAGAGAGAGAGAGAGAGAATGTAAATCAGAATACACGGGCTCGTCCATCACTTTGTGCGGGAAACATAAAGCACTACAGATAATGGTGATGGATGGGGACCTCGGTTAAGGACGGATGCAACTGTCACGGGGAGATGTGGAATTATGAATTAAAAATCCTATGTGTTACTTGAAAATGGAGACAAGGAATTGACTTGTGGAAATCAAGCAGTAAGTTTTACTTTGTGACAGCTTACTTCACTGATTCTCTAAGGACGAGAATTTATAAACTTTCTCAACAGTACACAGCAGACACTAATTACTCATGCGTGCTGTTTGTTAGTACTATTAGCCTCTTGAGAAAGTGACTCCACCCCTGACAATTAATAACTAATGCTAATAACGATAAACAGGTTTTTGCCGGTGCATTAACTCCTGGCTGGCACAACAGATTTAAGCTTGATACAAAAGGACTGGCCTGAGTACCAGTTATGAATAATGTAAAATGTTTGTGCAAACTAGGAGCGGCAACTAAAATAAGCTTAATGTGGAGAAATAAAACACAAGTTTAACTACATTAAGCTCAAAGAATACTCCCCCAGTATCCCTGCTTGTCGTAAAAGGCGACTAAAAGGGTTGGCGGAGGGTTAGTGCCCCTCCCCGGAAAACAATTAACTAAAAAAAACAAACAATAAGCCTCGGACAAGGACTGACCAAACGATGACGACCAAGGACCGGACAAAGGACATGGTTATCGGAACGTGGAATGTAAGGGGAGCGAATGATGAGGTGAAAGAGAGAGTGATTGTCCAGGTGATTGAGGGTGCGAAAGTGGATGTATGTGGAATAACTGAAACAATATGGAGAGGAGAAAGTGTGAGAGAATGGGAGTATGGATGGGGTATATGTGCAGGAGTAGGTGAGAATGAGAGGGCAAAGGAAGGAGTATGTATAGTTGTGAGTAAAAGATGGAAGAAGAGCATAAGACAGTATGGATCAGTTGGGTCAAGGATTTTGTGGGTAAAGTTGAAAGTTGGAATACAAATGTGGGCGATTGTGTGTGTGTGTATGCGCCAACGCAAGATCGTGCTAGAAGAGTGAGAGAAGAGTTCTGGACAAATGTAGAAGTGTGCATGGAAAAGTTTGGAAGGAATGAGAGAGTGTTTTTGATAGGTGATATGAATGGTAAAGTTGGGAATGTGAAGGTGGATGGAATAGTTGGTGAGTGGGGTGTGTCTGCTGAGATAGATGAGAATTGGGGTGCGTTAGTGGACATTTGTGCTGGGAGGGGGTTGGTGATAGCCAATACCCTCTTCAGGCATAAAATGATCCACAGGTATACATAGCGAGTGATGAGAACGGTGGGTGGTGAACTGAATGAAAGGAAGGCAATGATTGATTATGTGTGTGTGGATGAAAGGATGCGAAGATGTGTAATGGATGCAAGAGCTTATAGAGGTTGGGGTAGTGGACTTTCTGACCACTCCTTCGTGGTGGCCAGAATTAGGATTCAAGTAAGATGGAGGAATAGAAGAAGGGAAAGAGGAGAGGAAGGAGTAGTTGCAAGGAGAGTGGAAAGGTTACAAGAGGATGAGAAAAAGGCAGAGTATAAGAGAGAAGTGGAGGAACGATTGGGCAAATATGAACTGGAGCAGATGGGAGACGTGGAAGGTGTGTGTAGGATATTTACAAAAGAAATATGTGCAGCATGTGATGTGGTGTGTGGAAGGAAGAGAAGATGGAGGGGGGTGCAAGGAACAGCATGGTGGACTGAAGAGGTGAGACAGGCTGTGGCACAAAAGAAGAAAGCATACAATGAATGGATGAGAAATAGGGGCGTGGAAGAAGTTGAGAGGCAGAAGAGAGAGTTATATGTAGAAAGAAAGAGAGAGGTGAAAAGAGAGTAAGAAGAGAGTGGATGAGGAATTTGGAAGGAATTTGAGTGTAAAGTGGAGGGACTGTAAGAAAATGTTCTGGAAAGAGGTGAAAAGAGTAAGACAGGGTGGAAGTGAAGTTAGCAGGGGAGTGAAAGATAAAAATGGTAGATTACTAGTGGAGAAGGGAGAAAAAGTGAGCAGATGGAGAGAACACTTTAAGGAATTGTTGAACATAGAAGATGGAAGTAATGCGAGTATAAGTGGCTGGGGAATGGCTGGGAGAAGGAGGGAGGTGAGAAGACAGGAAGAAATCAGTAGGATAGAAGTTGTGGAAGCAATGAAGAAAGTTAAATCGGGGAAAGCCCCAGGAATTGATGGAGTGTGTATTGAAATGTTGAAGCATGGGGGAGAGATAGTAGTAGAATGGATGTGGAAGATGTGTAGATTGGCCTGGGAGGAAAGTAGAGTCTCGGAGGATTGGAAGTCAGGTATAATTATTCCCTTGTACAAAGGAAAAGGGGAAAAAGAAGTGTGTGGTAATCATAGGGGCATTTGTCTTCTTAGTATTATAGGAAAAGTGTATGGTAGGATACTTATTGACAGAGTTAGAGAAAGAACAGAGAAATTAGTTGGAGAAGAACAGGAACAGGAAGGCTTTAGGAAGGGAAGAGATTGTGTAGATCAGATATTCATTCTTAGATCTTTAGTGGAAAAGTTTCTAGAGAAGGGAAAGAAGTTGTATGCGGCTTTCATGGATTTGGAGAAAGCATATGACAAGGTGGATAGACAAGGATTGTGGAAAGTGTTAAGAATATATGGAGTAGATGGAAAGTTCTTGAATGCTGTGAAGAGTATGTACGATGGTGCGAAGGCTGCAGTGCGTGTGGATGGTGAACTAAGTGAATTTTTCTCTATGAAAGTTGAGTTGAAACAGGGATGTGTCATGTCTCCATGGTTGTTCAATCTGTACATGGATGGGGTAATAAAAGAGGTACAAGGTAGGGTAGTGGATGTTGGAGTGGCCCTGGTGAGAGAGGATAGTGTTTGGAAACTCCATGTACTGTTGTTTGCAGATGATACTGTGTTGTTGAGTGAAGACGAAGGGGAGCTGCAAGGCTTGGTGGATGAGTTTGGGAGAGTGTGTAAGAAACGGAATCTAAAGGTAATGTAGGGAAGAGTAAAGTGATGGTCTTTGAGAGAGGTGAAGTCAATGAATGTACAGCGAGGTTGGATGGTGAGGAATTGGAAAATGTGAGTACATTTAAGTACTTGGGTAGTGTGATGAGTAAGGATGGAGGTTTGGAGGGTGAAGTGCTTGAAAGGGTACAGCAGGGAAGAAAGGTTGCTGGTTCTTTGAAAGCAGTGATAAGAAACAGGGAAGTGAGCATGGAAGTGAAAAAGTTACTACATGACGGTATTGTGATACCAACTCTAACGTATGGAAGTGATGCTTGGACGTTGTTGGAAGGACACAAGTCAAGAGTGAGAGCAGTGGAAATGAGTTATTTAAGAGGAGCCTGTGGAGTCACATGGAGAGACAGGCTGACGAATGAGGATATAAAGGAGCGTTGTGGTGTGGATGTGGATGTGATAGGAAGCGTTATGAGGAACACACTGAGGTGGTTTGGCCATGTGGAGAGGATGGAGGGTGAAAGACTGACGAAGAGAGTGTTTGTGAGTGAGGTGGAGGGGGGAAGAGGAAGGGGGAGGCCGAGGATGAGATGCAGGGATGGGGTGGAGAGGTATATGAGAGAGGGGGGTGTGAGTTGGGAGCAGGGCAATGAAATGGCGGGGGACAGGGCGACTTGGAGGCGATTTGTTTGTGGCCACCCCAAACAGGATTTAGGCGTCTGGCAATAGATAGATAGATAGATAGAGACAATGAAATAAATTTACGTTACATGAGTCTCAAAAATGAATTCAAAATAACAAGGAGAATACACTCACTCGCTCATTCAAAAGCTAAACATACTTAAGCCTAGAAAAACGACTAGAAATACTGGTCAATGGGGGGGAGCTGAGTGAGTAGTCTGGGTGCCTGTGCTGAACATCAAGACGCTGCTATTCACTAGGTACTCTTCGTCAATTCACCGTCTAGGTGGAGATTTAGGAACTCGCTGTACAATGGAGACGGTCTTCATGCTGGATATAAACGGTCCTATTCTCGCGACGACTCAAAGCTTACTAAATTCAAACTATGAAAGAGGCACGGGCTAGCCGTGTTTGCCGGAAGCAGAGTGTGGCGTAGCTTCAACGGTCAACAGAGAGATAGTGAACGATATACGCTCTCAATAAATTACTCAGTGAAGGCACTAATGTCGTGCATAAGAATGATCACTTGTGAAACAGTGAAAAATATTCTAAAAACCATCCCGAATGAGTGAATACAAGGATGGTTGAAATGAGCGATGCACAGTGGGAATTCCACTAGAATTCGTGGTTTTCTCACTGATGTACAATGTCACGAATTTATAAATACGCTCGTGCCAATTCGTGACATTACGCCCCATGAAAATCAAATTTTTCTTCAGAAAAATTTTCGATATTCATACATATAAATCCTAACTCAGTCACACAAGATTCACACTGTGGTGTGTGTACTATCTTGCTACAGGAGAAAATCACTGTCACCCATGAGCGTAAAAACCTCATATTTACGTTAATAGGGGCAAGCTTGAGGGAAAAAAATCCTTGACGACGGTGAAAAATCCTGTACTCAGGTTAAGCTGAGTGAAAAGTTCACTACATTTACATTAACAACTAATTGTTATTGTTATGCAGAGTGATGTATGTAATACATGGTGTAGGTGTGACAGTTGTGGTGTAACTGTGCCTACATGTAAAATTATATAATACAGATCAATAGTAAATAGAGACGATGAGGCAGAAGAGTAGAGGCGGCAGCATGCGGCACAGACGATCAGCTGATCTGCACAATAGTGCTACAACCGCCAGCTGCACCTGTGAAAGCAATCAAGGTGGGGCATCAAAAGTGTCAGTGCGACAACAACTTTTATCAAATTACAATTTCTCTCTCTCTGCCTAGCAGTCAGTATATATGCCACAAAGAGTAGACTATAATTTTGTTAATGGATACGTTATTACCCAGGAAACGTAGTCCTTGGATTGCTCAAATCTCTGAGGACCCCTGTAGTTTGCTGGTTAAACCTATATTATTAACCAGGAAACGTGCCAGTCCTTGGATTACCCAAATCTCTGAGAATTGGCAGTTTACTGGTTAACTGAACTCTACACTTACGAATAATATTGGCAAGCTGAGAATCCCTATGTAATCTCGGGCAGGTCACATTTTAACATCCAACGTGGGTGTGAACACTCATGTGGAAAATGTGCTTTCTCCAGGAATCCTCAGAGAGGCCCACAGCTCAAGACACCACAAGATAATTCAAACACAGCCTCGGATTGTCATTACGGGGGTCTCGAACTTCCCCTTAACCTACGGTATACATGTATATACAGGTCCTGGATATAATGTGTCCTGTGGGACCAACGGGCAAGACGTCAGGTCTGCACCCACATTACCACTGCCCTGTCTCTCAACTGACTGAGATTAAGGGTGTGGATTCAAATGGCACAGGAAGGACATGTCCCTGATTCGTGGTACGTTGACACACATTGCAGGAATGCACAAAGCTATTTATTTCTTGTCCCATTCCTGGCTAGAAAAAGTCAGCTCGGATATGGCCCTGGGTCTTCCTTTTGCCCATGTGACCTCCTGAGGCTGAACAATGACCCCATTCTAACACTGCTTGGCGATACTTAGTGGGAACGACAAGCTGCAGTCAAACCTTGCCCTGGGGTGTTCGTGACTCACAGTAGAGCCATCCTTGTTTACGAAGGAACCTGGCTTGACCTCCCTGTGAATACTTAATCACTCTACCATTCTGTTTCTTCCACACAGCAGCAAGTGTCGGGTTGGAATGTTGTTCTTGGACAACATCTTGACTACAAATCAGATCTTGCGGCGATGCAATGGTGACTGGGGCGACACAGTTTGGAGCCTCAGCCATGGGTCAAGTTACTGCAGCCGAAGTCTGAGTAGTGTCATCTACAGTGCAACTGTACTTGGCACCTTGTATGTTGCCTATGATAAAGTCAAACAAAGGTTCTGGCATGACAACTGCGAGTGTCGTACCAGTGTATAATGGAGATGCCACCTGGATACATGCCTCAGGGAACAATCTCACTGATTCATCAATAAGCTGAGCTTGGATCTGTTGACCTGTGTATTCCTCAAGCCGAACTAGACTCTGCCTAACAGAGCAACCTGAGGAACCGTTGTCTCTCAGGACCTTCACAGGAATGCCTCCCACAAACCCTGGCTGAACAAGGAAAACACTGTTGCCTGTGGGAGGGCCTGTGGAGGAAGCAGCCAACCACTGATGAGGCTGCTGAATGAGTGATGCAGCAAACATGGTGCCCTGAGAACCAGATGCCTGAGGGGTCGTACTCACCATCTGGGGAGATGGAGTGTTGACCTCCTGTGGCAGAGGGTTCACTGTTGTCACGAATTTGCGTGATTCTGTATCTAAACAAACTCGTGACATTGAACTTTGGTGGGAAACTGTGAATTCTAGTGAATTCCCAATATGTATCGCTCTTTTCAATGGTCCACGTCCTCGCTCGATTGGGACTGTTTTCAGAACATTATTCACTGTTTCATAAGTGATTATCCTTGCACCTGACATTGGCGCTTTCGCTGAGCGAATTGTTGTGGGCATATATCGCTAACAATCTTTCTGTTAGCCGTTAGCAAGTATAGAAAGCCCTCGTCTCTCTCTCACAATTAGAATTCAGTCAGGATCAGAGCGTCATAGAAACAGGTTCGTTTGGGCCCAGTGTGGAGCAGCGGTCTACCGAGTTCCTGAATTCCCATCTAGTGTGAATCGGCGTGGTTTAACGTGTGCAGCATCCGTCATACGCACCGATGCCCAGTTTCCGCTTAACCCACTTTTCTGACCAGTATTTCTTTTCGTTTTTCCTAGGCTTAAGACTTTAGCTTTTGAGTGAGCGAGTGATGTGTTCTTATTTTTTAATTCATTTGAGACTCATGTAACATAAAATTTATTTTATTGTAATTAATAAATTCACAGTTCTTTTCTCTTGAGCTTAATGTAATGTAAACTCGTGTTTTATTTCTCCACATTAAGCTTATTTTAGTTATAGCTTCTAGTTTGCATAAACGCTTTGCATTATTCATAACTGGTACTTAGGCCAGTCCTTTTGTATTAAGCTTAAAATCCGTTGTGCAACCAGGAGTTAATGCACCGGCAAGAACCTGTTTATCATTAACAGCATTAGATATTGATTGTCAGGGGTGGAGTCATTTTCTCCAGAGGCTAACAGTATCAATAAACAGCATGTGTGAGTAATTAGTCTCTGCTGTGTATTGTTGAGAAAGTTTATAAATTCTCATCCTTAGAGAATCAGCAATGTAAGCCGGCATAAAGTAATCATTGCTTGATTTTCACAAGTCAGTTCTTTGTCCCTGTTCTCAAGCAACATTTAAAGTATTCCTTAATACTGTATTGAAAAGCTACAAAAACCCCGTGACATCTGGCAACCTCATTCCAGGATATTAACTCCTAGTTCTAAAGTTATTAACGAGATAACACTCACTCACACACACTTAGGTATTCATCATTAAAGTCTATAGGCACTGTCTTCCTGGCTATTATTAATTCATTTTTATTAATTTACGTTATAGTTTTCACAGTCAGTTGTTTGTTTAATTTTCTTTCTTTACCAGTCTGACTACATAAAACTGGTCACCACTAACCTGTGCCTATATTCTTTATTCTTGATTATTGGCATCTTTCTCTGCAAAATAGCAGTCAGTACTTAGTCTTTGGTTCGCTCAGACTGAGTTAGCATCATGTCTACCAACGTCTATGTACAGGAAGCTAAAGATATGGGGCTTACTGACCCCAAAAATATTAAAGATTATGTCCTCTCTCGGTTTAGTTACAAGCAGCAACGCAAGAATGATGCTCGTGAAGAGCGTCGAATTCAGCGTGAAGAACGCGAAAAAGAGCGTGAAAACGAGCAAAAACAAGGCGAACTTGAGTTAGAACAACGAGAGAGAGAACGCGAACACGAGCGAGAACAGCGCGAGGAACGCGAGAGAGAACGTCAACACGAGTTAGAACAACGTGAGAGAGATCGTGAATACGAGCGTGAACAATGAGACAGAGAATGAGAACACGAACGTGCCGAGCGAGAAGCACGTGAAAAGCGAACCTGAAATGTTGAAACTCAAGCAAGATTCCTTGGCTTCAGACACATCTGGTGCAGCTGGCCCAAGCTCCACGAGCGCTCTCCATGCACATGTTCTGGCGACCCCACACATCAAGCTTCCCCCATACAAGGAAGACGAGCGAATCGAGCCATACATAGCTCGTTTTAAAGACATGGCTCAGCTTTACCAGCTGGATGAGGCAGCTAAGCGGCTTCAGTTTCTTAGCCTGTTTGAGGGCCCTGCCCTTGATATTCTCCACAGAATTCGTGGAGACAATCTCATGTATGAGATGATGAAGGCCACACTCGTCAAAGCGTATGGTCTCACAGTTGACGACGCCAAGAGTCAGTTCATGAGGGCGCGTTTATGGGAAAAAGAGACTACCATTCAGTTTCCTGACCGGCTTACTGCTTACTTAGATGAGTGGATGGAGAAAGATGAAACTCCTTCCATGCGTAAGGGGATAATTGACCTTATGCTGCGCACGCAGCTTGAAAAGTCGTGGCTGATGCATTCTTCACTGTATACGGGTATCAAACTCGCAAGCAGCATACCTGGAACAGGAAAGCTGATAAATCTGGGAAACAGTCTCAGACTGAATCCCAGCAACAAGGCCGTTCTCAGAATAATGGCCAAGGTCCAAAACCGCAGAAGAAGGACCAGGGGCAAAATACTCAGAAACCTGAGTGGAAGTGGTACAACAAGTACCCTAACCAGCAGCAGTATCAGCCACGCAACCGACCATTGGGACAAACCTTTTCAGCATCAGCTCAAGTGAATCGGAGGCAGGAGGCAAACGCAGCCTTCATTCCTCAACAGCAACACGGTGGAGTCGTCCCTAGCAGTACAGGTACTTCCCTGCAGTTCACTAGCTCCCCAGCAACAGTGAACCCTCCATCTCAGATGGTCAATGCCCCATCTCCCCAGATGGTGAGTATGACCCCTGAAGTATCAGATTCTCAGGGCACCATGTTTGCTGCATCATTTATTCACCAGCCTCATGAGTGGCTGGCTGCTTCCTCCACAGGCCCTCCCACAGGTAACAGTGATTTCCTTGTTCAGCCAGGGTTTGTGGGAGACATTCCTGTGAAGGTCCTAAGAGACAACAGTTCATCAGGTTGCTCTGTCAGGCAGAGTCTAGTTCGGCCTGAGGAATACACAGGTTGACAGATCCAAGCTAACCTTATTGATGGATCAATGAGATTGTTTCCCTGAGGCACATATCCAGGTGGCATCTCCATTTTACACTTGTACGACACTCACAGTTGTCATGCCAGAACCTTTATTTGACCTTATCATAGGCAATATTCCAGGCGCCAAATATAGTTGCACCGAAGATGATGCTACTCACATTTCGGCTACAGTAACACGAGCCATGCTCGAGGCTCCAAACTGTGTCACCCCAGTGACCATTGCATCGCCGCAAGATCTAATATGTAGCCAAGTTGTTGTTCACGAACAACACTCTGACCCGACACTTGCTGCCGTGCGAAAGAAACAAAAGGGTAGAGTGATAAAGTATTCACGGGGAGGTCAAGCCAAGTTCCTTCTTAAACAAGGATGGCTGTACCATGAGCCACAAGCACCCCAGGGCGAGGTTCGACACCAGTTTGTCGTTCCCACTAAGTACCGCCAAGCAGTGTTAGAATGTGGTCATTGTTCAGCCTCAGGAGGTCACCTGGGCAAAAGGAAAACCCAGGGCCATATCCGTGCTGACTTTTTCTGGCCAGTGATGGGACGAGAAATAGATAGTTTTGTGCGTTTCTGCAATCTGTGTCCACGTACCCTCTATCTGTATTTCCTGCTGCCTATGATCTCCAGTCTTTCAAACGCAGTGTGTCCAGGCATCTCCAAATGATCGGATCTTGAATTTGGCTCTCTATTGTATTTTGTTTTTCTCTTGGAGGGAACTGTTACTGCGGGCCATGGCCTTTGGTTCCTTCTTCCTCGCATAAAAAAAAAAAAAAAAAAAAAAAAAATCAGGGACATGTCCTTCCTGCGTCGTTTGAAACCACCCCCGAAATCTCTGAGTCAGTTGAGAGACAGGGCAGTGGTGAAGTTGGTGCAGACCTGACGTCTCACCCGTTGGCCCCACAGGACACAGTATGTCCAGGACCTGTACATACATATGTACCGTACATTAAGGGGGAAGTTCAAGAACCCCGTAGAGACAATCCAAGGCTGTGTATGAATTACCTTGTGGAATGTCTCGAGCCGTGGACCTTCTCGATAGGATTCCCGGAGAATGCATATTAACCAAATGAGTGTTCACACCCACGGTGGGTGTTAAAATGTGACCTGCTCGAGACTGCGTAGGGATTCTCAGCTTCCTGTCATTAATCATAAGTGTAGAGTTAGTTTAACCAGTAAACTGGGTTCCATCAGTGAATTACAGAATTTGATGTCCTGCACAGACACCCAGTCTTTTCACTCATGACCACGTTCCCTGGTTAAGTTAGCGAATTGCAGCATTTGATGTCTTGCACAAACGCCCAGTCTTTTCGGTAATTAAGTTTAAGGTTTAACCAGTAAACTGGGTTCCATTAGCGAATTGCAACATTTGATGTCCTGCGCAGAAACCCAGTCTTTTCGCTCATGACCACGTTCCCTGGTTAATTTAGCGAATTGCAGCGTTTGATGTCCTGCACAAATGCCCAGTCTTTTCGCTAATAAATTTTAGGGTTTAACCAGTAAACTGGGTCAGCGTTTGATGTCCTGCAGAGATGCCTTGACTAGGTTTCCTGGTTAATAATGTAAATAGTGTATTTTTTGTAACATAAGTACTGATTGCTAGGCAGAGAGAGAGAAATGACACTTCTGATGCTCCATCTTGATTGCTTTCGCAGGTGCAGCTGGCAGGTGCAGCATTGCCAAGCAAAACAGCTGATTGTCCCTAACGCATGCTGCTGCCTCTTCTCTTCTGCCTCGTCGTCATCATTTACTATTAATTTGCATTATGTAATTTTACATGTAGGTACAGTTGCACCACAACTGTCACACCTACACCATGTATTGCATACATCACGCTACATAACAATTAGTTGTTGATGTGGGTGTGGCGAGCTTTTCGCTCAGTTTGACCTGAGTACAGGATTTTTCACCGTTGTCACGGAGTTTTTTCCTCAAGCTTGCTTCTATTAACGTAAATACGAGGTTTTTACGCTCATGGGTGACTGTAATTTTCTCCTGTAGCGGGGTAGTACACACACCACAATGTGAATCTGGTGTGACTGAGTTAGGATTTATATGTATGTATATGTCATAAAATTTTTGGTAGAAAAAATTTTGATTTTTGATGGGGTGTAATGTCACGAATTGGCGCGATTCTGTATCTAAACAAACTCATGACATTAAACTTTGGTGGGAAACCGCGAATTCTAGTGAATTCCCAATATGTATCACTTATTTCAACCGTCCACATCCTCGCTCAATTGAAACTGTTTTCAGAACATTTTTCACTGTTTCATAGGTGATCATCCTTGCACCTGACATTGGCGCTTTCGCTGAGTGAATTGTTGTGGGCATATATCGCTAACAATCTTTCTGTTAGCCGTTAGCAAGAATGGAAAGCCCTCGTCTCTCTCTCACAATTAGAATTCAGTCAGGATCAGAGCGTCATAGAAACAGGTTCGTTTGGGCCCAGTGTGGAGCAGCGGTCTACCGAGTTCCTGAATTCCCATCTAGTGTGAATCGGCGAGGTTTAACGTGTGCAGCATCCGTCATACGCACCGAAGCCCAGTTTCCGCTGAACCCACTTTTCTGACCAGTATTTCTTTTCGTTTTTCCTAGGCTTAAGAGTTTAGCTTTTGAGTGAGCGAGTGATGTGTTCTTATTTTTAATTCATTTGAGACTCATGTAACATAAAATTTATTTTATTGTAATTAATAAATTCACAGTTCTTTTCTCTTGAGCTTAATGTAATGTAAACTCGTGTTTTATTTCTCCACATTAAGCTTATTTTAGTTATAGCTTCTAGTTTGCATAAAAGCTTTGCATTATTCATAACTGGTACTTAGGCCAGTCCTTTTGTATTAAGCTTAAAATCCGTTGTGCAACCAGGAGTTAATGCACCGGCAAGAACCTGTTTATCATTAACAGCATTAGATATTGATTGTCAGGGGTGGAGTCATTTTCTCCAGAGGCTAACACTATCAATAAACAGCATGTGTGAGTAATTAGTCTCTGCTGTGTATTGTTGAGAAAGTTTATAAATTCTCGTCCTTAGAGAATCAGCAATGTAAGCCGGCATAAAGTAATCATTGCTTGATTTTCACAAGTAAGTTCTTTGTCCCTGTTCTCAAGCAACATTTAAAGTATTCCTTAATACTGTATTGAAAAGCTACAAAAACCCCGTGACATCTGGCAGCCTCATTCCAGGATATTAACTCCTAGTTCTAAAGTTATTAACGAGATAACACTCACTCACTCACACTTAGGTATTCATCATTAAAGTCTATAGGCACTATCTTACTGGCTATTATTAATTCATTTTTATTAATTTACGTTATAGTTTTCACAGTCAGTTGTTTGTTTAATTTTCTTTCTTTACCAGTCTGACTACATAAAACTGGTCACCACTAACCTGTGCCTATATTCTTTATTCTTGATTATTGGCATCTTTCTCTGCAAAATAGCAGTCAGTACTTAGTCTTTGGTTCGCTCAGACTGAGTTAGCATCATGTCTACCAACGTCTATGTATAGGAAGCTAAAGATATGGGGCTTACTGACCCCAAAAATATTAAAGATTATGTCCTCTCTCGGTTTAGTTACAAGCAGCAACGCAAGAATGATGCTCGTGAAGAGCGTCGAATTCAGCGTGAAGAACGCGAAAAAGAGCGTGAAAACGAGCAAAAACAAGGCGAACTTGAGTTAGAACGAGAGAGAGAACGCGAACACGAGCGAGAACAGCGCGAGGAACGCGAGAGAGAACGTCAACACGAGTTAGAACAACGTGAGAGAGATCGTGAATACGAGCGTGAACAATGAGACAGAGAATGAGAACACGAACGTGCCGAGCGAGAAGCACGTGAAAAACATGAACTTGAAATGTTGAAACTCAAGCGAGATTCCTTGGCTTCAGACACATCTGGTGCAGCTGGCCCAAGCTCCACGAGCGCTCTCCATGCACATGTTCTGGCGACCCCACACATCAAGCTTCCCCCATACAAGGAAGACGAGCGAATCGAGCCATACATAGCTCGTTTTAAAGACATGGCTCAGCTTTACCAGCTGGATGAGGCAGCTAAGCGGCTTCAGTTTCTTAGCCTGTTTGAGGGCCCTGCCCTTGATATTCTCCACAGAATTCGTGGAGACAATCTCATGTATGAGATGATGAAGGCCACACTCGTCAAAGCGTACGGTCTCACAGTTGACGACGCCAAGAGTCAGTTCATGAGGGCGCGTTTACGGGAAAATGAGACTACCATTCAGTTTCCTGACCGGCTTACTGCTTACTTAGATGAGTGGATGGAGAAAGATGAAACTCCTTCCATGCGTAAGGGGATAATTGACCTTATGCTGCGCACGCAGCTTGAAAAGTCGTGGCTGATGCATTCTTCACTGTATACGGGTATCAAACTCGCAAGCAGCATACCTGGAACAGGAAAGCTGATAAATCTGGGAAACAGTCTCAGACTGAATCCCAGCAACAAGGCCGTTCTCAGAATAATGGCCAAGGTCCAAAACCGCAGAAGAAGGACCAGGGGCAAAATACTCAGAAACCTGAGTGGAAGTGGTACAACAAGTACCCTAACCAGCAGCAGTATCAGCCACGCAACCGACCGTCGGGACAAACCTTTTCAGCATCAGCTCAAGTGAATCGGAGGCAGGAGGCGAACGCAGCCTTCATTCCTCAACAGCAGCACGGTGGTGTCGTCCCTAGCAGTACAGGTACTTCCCTGCAGTTCACTAGCTCCCCAGCAACAGTGAACCCTCCATCTCAGATGGTCAATGCCCCATCTCCCCAGATGGTGAGTATGACCCCTGAAGTATCAGATTCTCAGGGCACCATGTTTGCTGCATCATTTATTCACCAGCCTCATGAGTGGCTGGCTGCTTCCTCCACAGGCCCTCCCACAGGTAACAGTGATTTCCTTGTTCAGCCAGGGTTTGTGGGAGACATTCCTGTGAAGGTCCTAAGAGACAACAGTTCATCAGGTTGCTCTGTCAGGCAGAGTCTAGTTCGGCCTGAGGAATACACAGGTCGACAGATCCAAGCTAACCTTATTGATGGATCAATGAGATTGTTTCCCTGAGGCACATATCCAGGTGGCATCTCCATTTTACACTTGTACGACACTCACAGTTGTCATGCCAGAACCTTTATTTGACCTTATCATAGGCAATATTCCAGGCGCCAAATATAGTTGCACCGAAGATGATGCTACTCACATTTCGGCTACAGTAACACGAGCCATGCTCGAGGCTCCAAACTGTGTCACCCCAGTGACCATTGCATCGCCGCAAGATCTAATGTGCAGCCAAGTTGTTGTTCACGAACAACACTCTGACCCGACACTTGCTGCCGTGCGAAAGAAACAAAAGGGTAGAGTGATAAAGTATTCACGGGGAGGTCAAGCCAAGTTCCTTCTTAAACAAGGATGGCTGTACCATGAGTCACAAGCACCCCAGGGCGAGGTTCGACTCCAGTTTGTCGTTCCCACTAAGTACCGCCAAGCAGTGTTAGAATGGGGTCATTATTCAGCCTCAGGAGGTCACCTGGGCAAAAGGAAAACCCAGGGCCATATCCGTGCTGACTTTTTCTGGCCAGTGATGGGACGAGAAATAGATAGTTTTGTGCATTTCTGCAATGTGTGTCCACGTACCACTAATCAGGGACATGTCCTTCCTGCGTCGTTTGAAACCACCCCCGAAATCTCTGAGTCAGTTGAGAGACAGGGCAGTGGTGAAGTTGGTGCAGACCTGACGTCTCACCCGTTGGCCCCACAGGACACAGTATGTCCAGGACCTGTACATACATATGTACCGTACATTAAGGGGGAAGTTCAAGAACCCCGTAGAGACAATCCGAGGCTGTGTATGAATTACCTTGTGGAATGTCTCGAGCCGTGGACCTTCTCGATAGGATTCCCGGAGAATGCATATTATCCACATGAGTGTTCACACCCACGGTGGGTGTTAAAATGTGACCTGCTCGAGATTGCGTAGGGATTCTCAGCTTCCTGTCATTAATCATAAGTGTAGAGTTAGTTTAACCAGTAAACTGGGTTCCATCAGTGAATTACAGCATTTGATGTCCTGCACAGACACCCAGTCTTTTCACTGACCACGTTCCCTGGTTAAGTTAGCGAATTGCAGCATTTGATGTCTTGCACAAACGCCCAGTCTTTTCGGTAATTAAGTTTAAGGTTTAACCAATAAACTGGGTTCCATTAGCGAATTGCAGCATTTGATGTCCTGCGCAGAAACCCAGTCTTTTCGCTCATGACCACGTTCCCTGGTTAATTAAGCGAATTGCAGCGTTTGATGTCCTGCACAAATGCCCAGTCTTTTCGCTAATAAATTTTAGGGTTTAACCAGTAAACTGGGTCAGCGTTTGATGTCCTGCAGAGATGCCTTGACTAGGTTTCCTGGTTAATAATGTAAATAGTGTATTTTTTGTAACATAAGTACTGATTGCTAGGCAGAGGGAGAGAAATGACACTTCTGATGCTCCATCTTGATTGCTTTCGCAGGTGCAGCTGGCAGGTGCAGCATTGCCATGCAAAACAGCTGATTGTCCCTAACGCATGCTGCTGCCTCTTCTCTTCTGCCTCGTCATCATCATTTACTATTGATTTGCATTATGTAATTTTACATGTAGGTACAGTTGCACCACAACTGTCACACCTACACCATGTATTGCATACATCACGCTACATAACAATTAGTTGTTGATGTGGGTGTGGCGTGCTTTTCGCTCAGTTTGACCTGAGTACAGGATTTTTCACCGTCGTCACGGAGTTTTTTCCTCAAGCTTGCTTCTATTAACGTAAATACGAGATTTTTGCGCTCATGGGTGACTGTAATTTTCTCCTGTAGCGGGGTAGTACACACACCACAGTGTGAATCTGGTGTGACTGAGTTAGGATTTATATGTATGTATATGTCATAAAATTTTTGGTAGAAAAAATTTTGATTTTTGATGGGGTGTAATGTCACGAATTGGCGCGATTCTGTATCTAAACAAACTCATGACATTGAACTTTGGTGGGAAACCGCGAATTCTAGTGAATTCCCAATATGTATCACTTATTTCAACCGTCCACGTCCTCGCTCAATTGAAACTGTTTTCAGAACATTTTTCACTGTTTCATAAGTGATCGTCCTTGCACCCGACATTGGCGCTTTCGCTGAGTGAATTGTTGTGGGCATGTATCGCTCACAATCTTTCCGTTAGCCATTAGCAAGTACAGCCAGCCCTCGTCTCTCTCTCACAATTTGAATTCAGTCAGGATCAGAACGTCGTGGAAGCAGGTTCGTTTGGGGCCAGTGTGGAGCAGCGCCACCATTGTCCAGCGAGTTCCTGAATTCCCACCTAGTGTGAATCAGTGAGAGGTTTAGCATGTGCAGCATCAGTCCTATGCACCGACTCCCAGTTTCCACTTAGCCCACTTTTCTGACCAGTATTTCTTTTCGTTTTTCCTAGGCTTAAGAGTTTAGCTTTTGAGTGAGCGAGTGAGTGTGTTCTTATTTTTTAATTCATTTGAGACTCATGTAATGCAAAATTTATTTCATTGTAATTAATAAATTCACAATTCTTTTCTCTTGAGCTTAATGTAATGTAAACTCGTGTTTTATTTCTCCACATTAAGCTTATTTTAGTTATAGCTCCTAGTTTGCATAAATGCTTTGCATTATTCATAACTGGTACTTAGGCCAGTCCTTTTGCATTAAGCTTAAAATCCGTTGTTCAACCAGGAGTTAATGCACCGGCAAGAACATGTTTATTATTAATAGCATTAGATACTGATTGTCAGGGGTGGAGTCACTTTCTCCAGAGGCTAACAGTATCAATAAACAGCACGTGTGAGTAATTAGTCTGCTGTGTACTGTTGAGAGAGTATAAATTCTCATCATTAGAGAATCGGCAAAGTAAGCTGGCATAAAGGAATCATTGCTTGATTTTCACAAGTCAGTTCTTTGTCCCTGTTCTCAAGCAACATTTGAAGTATTCCTTAATAGTGAGAAGCTACAAAAACCCCGTGACAACTGTCACCGGGGGAATAGTGAACTGTGGGGAAGTACCTGTGCTGCTAGGAATGACACCACCGTACTGCTGTTGAGGAATGAAATCTGCGTTTGCCTTCTGCCTCCGATACACTGGGGCTGGTTCTGAGAAGGATTGTCCCGAGTGTTGATTGCGTGGCTGATAATGCTGCTGGTTAGGATACTGCTTGTTGTACCGCTTCCACTCAGGTTTCTGGGTATTTTGCCCCTGGTCCTTCTTCTGTGGGTTTGTATGGCCCTTGGCCATTATTCTGAGAACGGCCTTGTTGCTGGGGTTCAGTCTGAGATGGTTTCCCGGATTTGTCAGCTTTCCTGTTCCAGGTGTAATCCTTACGAGTTTGATACCCGTACGCAATGAAGAGTGCATCAACCTTCTCCATCATTTGGCTGGCATTCCTGGCCTGGCAGATCTTAAGCTGAGCCATAAGCTCAGTAGGCCACGACTTTTCTAGCTGCATGCACAGCATAAGGTCAGTTTTCCCCTCTTGCGTGGGAGGAGTTTCATCTTTCTCCATCCACTCATCTCAGTAAGCAGTAAGTCAATTGAGGAACTGAACAGCAGTCTCCTTTTCTTGTAAACGCACCCTCATAAACTGACTCTTGGTGTCGTCAACTGTGAGACCGTACGCCTTGACGAGTGCAGCCTTCATCATCTCATTCATGAGATTGTCTATACGAAGTCTGTGGAGATTATCGAGGGCAGGGCCCTCAAACAAGCTAAGGAACTGCAGCCACTTAGTTACCTCATCCAGCTGGTACAGCTGAGCCATGTCTTCGAAACGAGCTATGAATGGCTCGATTCACTCGCCTTCCTTGTATGAAGGAAGCCTGATGTGTGGGGTTGCCAGAACATGTGCAGGGAGAGCACTCGTGGAGCTTGGGTTAGCTGCACCAGATGTGTATGAAGCCAAGGAGTCTAGCTTGAGCTTCAACATCTCAAGTTCATGTTTCTCACGTGCCTCATGCTCGGCACGTTCCTGTTCTCCTTGTTCTCGCTCGTATTCATGATCTCTCTCTCTTTGTTCTCGCTTGTATTCACGCTGTCTTTCGCGTTGTTGTCGCTCATGTTCACGTTCTCTCTTACGTTCCTCGCATTGATTTCGCTTGTGTTCACGTTCTCTCTCGCGTTCCTCACGCTGAATTTGACGCTCTTCACGAGCATCATTCTCACATTGCTGCTCGTAACTAAACCATGAGAGGACGTATTCCTTGATTTGTTTGGGGTCGCTAAGCCCCATATGTTTGGCTTCCTGGACATATATATCAGTAGTCATGATGCTAACTCAACTAAGGCTGAGTAGGCTAAAAACTGAATACTGACTGCTATTTTTGCAGAGAAATGCCAATAGTCAAAAGTAAAGAATATAGGCACAGGTTGGTGGTTACCAGTTTTATCTAGTTAAACTGGTAAAGAAAGAAAATTAAAAAAAACAACTGACTGGGAAAACTATCACTTAAAATTAATAGAAATGAATCAATAACCACTGGTAAGGTAGTGCCTATAGGCTTTAATGATAAATACCTAAGTGTGAGTGAGTGAGTATTTTCTCGTTAATAACTTTAGAGCTAGAAGTTAATATCCTGGAATGAGGTCACCAGATGTCACGGGGGGATGTGAAATTATGAATTAAAAATGCTATATGTTACTTGAAAATGGAGACAAGGAATTGACTTGTGGAAATCAAGCAGTAACTTTTACTTTATGTCGGCTTACTTCACCGATTCTTGAAAGATGAGAATTTATAAACTTTCTCAACAGTACACAGCAGACACTAATTACTCACGCGTGCTGTTTGTTGGTACTGTTAGCCCTTTCAGAAATTGACTCCACCCCTGACAATCAATAACTAATGTTAATAATGATAAACAGGTTCTTGCCAGTGCATTAACTCCTGGCTGGCACAAAGGATTTAAGCTTGATACAAAAGAACTGGCCTGAGTACCAGTTATGAATAATGTAAAGCGTTTGTGCAAACTAGGAGCTGCAACTAAAATAAGCTTAATGTGGAGAAATAAAACACAAGTTTAACTACATTAAGCTCAAAGAAAAGAACTAAATTTATTAATTACAATGAAATAAATTTACGTTACATGAGTCTCAAAAATGAATTCAAAATAACAAGGAGAATACACTCACTCGGTCATTCAAAAGCTAAACACACTTAAGCCTAGAAAAACGACTAGAAATACTGGTCAGTGGAGGGGAGCTGAGCGAGTAGTCTGGGCGTCTGTGCTGAACATCAAGACGCCGCTATTCACTAAGCCCGCTTCAGCAATTCATTGTCTAGGTGGAGATTCAGGAACTCGCTGTACAACGGAGACGCTCTTCTTGCTGGTCACAAACGGTCCTATTCTTGCGACGACTCAAAGCCGACTAAATTCAAACCATGAAAGAGGCAGGGGCTGGCTGCGTTTGCCGGAAGTAGGACGTGGCCTAGCTTCAACGGTCAATGGAGAGAAAGTGAATGATATACACTCACAAGAAATCACTCAGTGAAGGCACTTGTGAAACAGTGAAAAATGTTCTGAAAACCATCTCGATCGAGTGAATACGAGGACGGTTGAACTGAGTGATGCGCAGTGGGAATTCAACTAGAATTCGTGGTTTTCTCACTGACGTACAATGTCACGAATTTATAATTATGTTCGTGCGAATTCGTGACAGCGACTACTAAAATACTGCTGTGCCATTGACTCATAGCTGTGCATTTGGTGAGGTTTTTTGTGTGTGATCTCTCTCTCTCTCTCTCTCTCTCTCTCTGCCTATGTCCACCACACAAAGCCAATCGACCCGCATTCTATCTCTCACTCTACTGTTGCGGGATGGTATCTTAATGCACACAATGTGGGTCTGTGTCTGGCTTTGGCGTCCTGCCCCATCACCTTCATTCCTCTCAGGGAAGATACGGGGAAGTGTCATGTGGAGGATCCAAGTCGGCTTGAAACTTTTGGAGATTTACTTTAAACTACATTTCCGCAACCTTTGCTGTGGCTATCATTTCCTGTGAGTGTTGGTAACATACCTTTTTATATATCTTCATAAGGTTGCACGTGGTCAGCTCTTCAGATCACATAGTACAGGTCGTGAAACACACTATCTATCTATCTATAGCCCGACGCCCTAATCCCGCAAAGGGTGGCCGCAGACAAAACGCCTCCAAGTCACTCTGTCACCCGCCATTTGACTCCCCTCCCCCCAACTCACCCCCCCTCCCTCATATACCTCTCAACTCCATCCCTCCACCTCATCCTCGGTCTACCCCTCCCTCTCCCTCCCTCCACCTCACCTACATACACCCTCTTAGTCAGTCTTTCATTCTCCATCCTCTCCACATGTCCAAACCACCTCAGTGTATTCTCCTAATCTTTTCAACCACATCCACATCTACCCCACAACGTTCCTTCACTTCTTCATTCGTCAACCTGTCCCTCCATGTCACTCCACATGCTCCTCTCAAGTAACTCATTTCCACTGCTCTCACTCTTGACTTGTTCCCCTCTTGCAAGGTCCACGTCTCGCTTCCATACATCAGGGTAGGGATCACAATACCATCATGCAGTGACTTCTTAACTTCCATACTCACCTCCCTATTTCTCATCACTGCTTTCAGTGTGCCAACAACCTTCCTTCCCTGCTGTACCCTTTCACGCACTTCATCCCCCAAAGTTCCATCCTTACTCACCACACTACCCAAGTACTTGAATGCACTCACATTCTCCATATCCTCACCATCCAACCTCACTGCACACTCTGTGACTTCATTCCTCTCAAACACCATAACTTTACTTTTGTTTACATTAACTTTCAGCTTCCTCCTCCTACACACTGTCCCAAATTCATTCACCAAACCTTGCAACTCCCATTCATCTTCACTCAACAATACTGTATCATCAGCAAACAGCAACACCGGAAGCTTCCAAATCTCACCCTCATTCATTAGGGCCACCCCCACATCCACTGCCCTACCTTGTACCTCCTTTACGACCCCATCCATATATATATTAAACAGCCATGGAGACATTACACACCCCTGTTTCAGTCCCACATTGAGATCAAAGAACTCACTCAGCTCACCATCCACTCGCACCGTAGCCGTAGCTCCCTCGTACATACTCGTCACAGTACCCAACAATTTCCCCTCCACTCCATATATTCTTAATACCTTCCACATACCTTTCCTATCTATTCTGTCATAAGCTTTCTCCAAGTCCATGAAGGCAGCGTACACTTTCCTTCCCTTCTCTAGATACTTCTCCACTAAACATCTTAGAACAAATATCTGATCTACACACCCTTTTCCCTTCCTAAATCCCCCTTGTTCTTCTCCAACTAGCTCCTCTGTCATATGCCTAACCCTATCAATGAGTATTCTACCATATATTTTACCAGTCACACTAAGAAGGCAAATACCCCTATGGTTACCACACACTTCTCTCTCCCCTTTTCCTTTGTACAGAGAAACAATTATACCTGATTTCCAGTCCTCTGGAACCCTTCCCTCTTCCCAAGCCAATCTACACAACTTCCATATCCACTCCACAACAATCTCACCCCCATACCTAAGCATTTCACCACACATTCCATCAATTCCTGGGGCCTTTCCCAGCTTAATCTTCTTCATCGCTTCCACTACTTCCGACCTACTGATCTCTTCCTCCCTCCTCTCATCTCTTCTTCTCCCAGCCATTCCCCAACCACTTATACTCACACTGCTCTCACTCTCTACATTCAACAAATCCTCAAAGTGCTCCTTCCATCTCCTCAATTTCTCTCTCTTCTCCACCAACAATCTATTATTCCTATCTTTCACTCCCCTACTATTTCCCCTTTCACACTGCCTTACTTTCTTTACCTCCTTCCAAAACAATTTCTTACTCTCCCTCCATTTCACACTCAGATTCCTCCCAAACTCTTCATCCACTTTCTTCTTACTCTCCTTCACCAGTCTCTTAACCTCCCTTCTCCTGCTCACACATACCTCTCTCTTCTCTCTCTCATCCTCTCCCCTACCTCTACTCGCCAACCATTCACCATATGCCTTCTTCTTTTGTTCCACAGCTCGTTTCACCTCATCATTCCACCATGCTGTCCCTTGCACACCCTTGCATCTCCTCCTCACTCCACAAACCACCTCACACGCTGCGCTTATCTCTTCCGTGAATATCTTACATACGTCTTCCACCCCTTCCATCTGCTCTAACTCATACCTTCCCAATCCTTCTTCCACCATGCTCTTATACTCTGTCCTCTTCTCACTATCTTGCAATTTCTCCACTCTTCTCACAGGAGCTGCTTCCTCCTGTCTTCCCCTTCGCCTCCTCAACCACTTTCTTTGCAGCTCCACCTTGGCCATCACTAAGTGATGGTCCGAGACTCCATTCCCCCACCCTCTCCACACCCTTGCATCCAACACTTGTCTTCTCATTCGCTCATCCACACACACGTAGTCTATCATTGCCTTTCGTCCAACAAGTTCACCATCCATCCTCCTTATTACTCTCCATGTATACCGGTGGATCATCTTATGACGAAAGTAGGTGTTGGCTATTACCAACCCCTTACCAGCACAGATGTCCACCAAAGCACTACCATTCCCATCTACTTCTGCTGGCACACCCCACTGACCAACCACTCCATCCACTCGTACATTCCCGACTTTGCCATTCATGTCTCCAATCAACAGCACTCTCTCGTTCCTCTCAAACTTGTCCATACATGCTTCTACTCTCGCCCAAAACTCATCTTTCACTCTTGCCACTCGATCCTCTGTTGGAGCATACACACATACAATCGCCCATGCTTGTATACCTACTTTCATCCTCACCCATACAATCCTTGCACCCACTGTTCCATACTCTCTTATATTCTCCTTCCACTTCTTGCTTATCATCAGACATACTCCCTCTCTTGCCCTCTCATTCTCACTGACTCCCGCACATATACCTACACCGTATTCCCATTCTCTCATCCTTTCACCTTTCCATTTAGTTTCAGTCAATCCACATATATCCACTTTTGCATCCTCAAGCACCTGGACAATCTCTCTCTCTTTCACTTCATCATTCACTCCTCTCACATTCCACGTTCCTACTCTCAGAATGTCCTTTGTCCGTTCCTTAGTCGTCAACGTATGGTCCGTCCAGGTCCGAGGCGCTTTATTTGCTTTTTTAGTTAGTTCTTTTTACGGGGTGGGGCACTAACCCACCACCAACCCTTTTAGTCGCCTCGTACGACAAGCAGGGATACTGGGGGAGTATTCTTGAAACCCCCCTACCCCCAGGGGGGGTAGTAATTACAGCACGTCAACTTTCACGTGCATCATTCTCCCTGCCAGCATCCCTTCTTCATGAGTAATCTGTCAGTATGGGGAAGGATTAATTCTGGCTATCACCTTCCCTTCGAGGAGGTAATCTGGTCCTGGAGTGGGGCAAATATCATTGTTATCTACATGTAGACAAAATAAAGTTTTTCCATTTGGTGGCGCGAAATGTGGACTGGTCTTTGCAAGAATGTGTACAGACATTCATGAAAGTCATGGACCTTCCACAGCCAGCCCCTGGTTTTTGATGTGGTAACACTGTAGGCCTAACATCTTCATATGGCTCGGATGGTGGTCTAAACTTCTGTGCCTGAATGAACCCCAATCAAGGAAGAAGCATTATTTCCTTCACTAGTAATAAAATAACTGTCTGGTGTTCCCACACATTATTAAGGAAATACTGTGAAAGGATCCTGAAACATAATTCTAATGACTCTATACTGAAAATAATCCAAGGTAAAGCCGCACATGTATAAAACAAGCCGCAGATATCCACGCAAGGCATTCGAAGCAAAAGGTGTGGAACCAGGAGACCGAGCCTCAGCTGCCTTCCAGCCAGTGAAACTTACTTCCAAACCAGGGATCACTGAGGTATAGTCTTGATTACTAATCTCTGACCAGAGACGCGTGTCGGGCAGTGTTATGACCACACACGAGCTACGAATTCGATCATAGCCTCAGCATTACTGGGCTGGGCACAGAACTGTAACCAGGTGATCTGAAGAGTACTACTCCTATCTTTTATATTACCATATTCTTATGGGTTCTCCTCCATAATATAATAATCTGTGTTTATTGACAGGGGCCGACATTTCTTCAATCAGTCTGCAGTTTAGCAATATCCAAGAAGTAAAAAAAACATGTGCCACTATATGAGAGCGTTGGCATCATATATACCGTAATAATTATTTATGAATTAACAGCATTAACTGGCACACATTTTGACCAGAGGGAGCATGCAGCTAACACGTCGCGTAGGAATAGGGCAACCATTCCCAGTGGATGGCAACGGCATAGATATAAATAGGACTAGATGCAGCATCGCCCATTCTTCAGTCCAGCTGCTATGCGTCTGTGAGGCCGCCATCTTGGAGCGGTCAATCATGTAATAGTGGAGCTTGTTTTAGAGTGAATTCAGATTATGAAAATATATGTTGTTGTGGTGGAGGTGGTGATGTTGGTTATTGTTGTGGTGGTGGTGATGATAGTTACTGTTGTGGTGGTGTGGTGGTGGTTATTGTAGTGGTAGTGGTGGTTGTTGCTGTGGTGATGGTGGTGGTGGTGATGATGGTGGTTTCTGTTGTTGTTGTGGTGGTGGTGGTGGTGATGGTGGTGTTTGTTGTTGTTGTGGTGGTGGTGGTGATGGTGGTGTTTGTTGTTGTTGTTGTGGTGGTGGTGGTGATGGTGGTGTTTGTTGTTGTTGTTGTGGTGGTGGTGGTTGTTCATTGTGGTTGTTGTGGTGGTGGTTGTTGTTGTGGTGGTGGTTGTTGTTGTGGCGGTGGTGGTTGTTGTGGCGGTGGTGGTTGTTGTGATGGTGGTTATAATGGTGGCTGTTGTGGTGGTGATTGTGGTTGTTGTGGTGGGGGTGGTTGTTTTGTGGCGGAGGTGGTGGTGGTTGTGTTGGTTGTTGTTGTTGTTATGGTGATGGTAGTTGTTGTGTTGGTGGTTGTTGCATTGGTGGTGGTTGTTGTTGTGGCGGTGGTTGTGGTGGTGGCTATTGTCGTGGTAATTGTTGTTGAGGTTGTTGCTATGGTGGTTATTGTGGTTGTTATTGTTATGATGGTAGTTGTTCTTGTGGTGGTGGTTACTGTTGTGGTGATTGTTGTTGTGGTTGTTGTGGTTATTGTGGTTGTTGCTGTGGTGGTTATTGTTGTGGTTGTTGTGATGGTGGTTGTTGTAGTGATGGTGGTTGTTTTGATGGTGGTGGTTGTTCTTGTGGTTGTTGTTGTTGTGGTGGTGGTTATTGTTGTGGTGGTGGTTATTGTTGTGGTGGTGGCTATTGTTGTGGTTGTTGTTGTGGTGGTGGTTATTGTTGTGGTTGTTGTTGTGATGGTGGTGGTGGTGATTGTTGTTGTGGTGGTGGTTGTTGTTGTGATGGTGGTGGTGGTGGCTGTTGTTGTGGTGGAGGTTGTTGTAGTGATGGTGGTTGTTGTGATGGTGGAGGTTTTTGTGGTTGTTGTTGCGGTGGTGGTTTTTGTTGCGGTGGTGGTTATTGTTGTGATGGTGGTGGTTGATGTGCTGGTGGTTGTGGTGTGGTGGTGGTTGTTGTTGTGATGGTGGTAGTTGTTTTTGTGATGGTGATGGTTGTTGTTGTTGTGGTGATTGTTGTTGTGGTGGTGATTGTTGTTATGGTGGTGGTTTTGTGGATGTGGTTGCTGTTGTGGTGGTGGTGGTGGTTGTGGTGCTGGTGGTAGTAGTTGTGGTTGCTGTTGTGGTGGTGGTGGTGGTTGTGGTGGTGGATGTGGTGCTGGTGGTAGTGGTTGTTGTTGTTGTTGTTGTGGTGGTGGTGGTAGTGGTGGTGGTGGTGGTTGTTGTGGTGGTGATTGTGGTGGTGGCTAAGGTGGTGGCTGTTGTTGTGGTGATGGTTGTGGTTCCTGGTTCATGTGAAACGTGAACTCCGTGGACTGCAGGCTTAACTTTCCCTTCTGCAACCCACCATCCTCCTCTCGGAGGATAGGGAAGCAGCTGAGGGACGTTTGCATAACCAGACGGTTAAGCCGCTTGTGCTATTGGTGTCACCATAGATATGTTCCGACACTTTTTACACTAAAAGCAGCAGAGTGCTGTTGCATTTCCAGGTAAATAGTGGTCAGCTTTGACCGTCGTCAGGTCCACGACATCGTCTACCACGACCGTTCCAGAATGGCGGCCGCTCAGACGCATCTAAAGTAGTGCCATGCGGCATCTAAGCATATTCATATCTATGGGCAACGGGGCCTGTTATCACTAATGAAAAACATTCGGTTCAAAGTAGTAGTAACAGTAAATTTTTGTCAATGATGTATTATAAAGCACTCTTACTTAGAATATGTCGCATGAATGCCGGCTGCTGTGGCAATCGTGGATATTTCTCTGCTGTAACCTACCAACAGCTCGGTTAAAGGCTCGCCTCAAGAAATAGGTCAGTGAACTAATAAACAGATTAATAAAACACAGTATGAAATTCAAATATCATTACGCACTCATTATAGACTAAATATAACAGCTATGACCAAATTTGTCTATTTCTTACTATGCATGTATTACTTGAGAAAGTAATATAATATGTGAAACAAAAGTGCTTCAGTGATGCTTAGAAAATTATTGTTCAATGAATCACTAAACCTTTCTGGAACGATGGTGGAGTGTGTCTAACTGTGTAGCCTACGCCTGGCCACGACTTCGGTTAACTCTCTGGTCAGAGATTAATGATCATGAGTGAACAGTAGCTGAGAGAAAAACCCAAACCACGTAAAGACTTAGTTTTATCACAAGAAACGCAAAGAGATTGGCTAAAGAGATAAGATTTTTTCTAGGAGTGCCTGTATACATGTTATGTGGTGGACTGTGGTTTAACAGTGAAAAAAATATAAGCTTGTTTTGGCAGCGAACTGAACTACCGTACTGTAGGTTATCATAATTATGTTATAAGAAAGGGATGGCGTTGGTAATGAAAGGAGAAGGATAGAATATTTCAAATCTGACGCATGCAGACGATGCAGTGACGCTTGCAAAAAATGAACAAGAGCTTGTTAGGCTGGTACAGAATTATGTAGGTGTCTGTAAGCGTCGTGCCTTGAAGGCAAATGTTGATAAAAGTAAACTGATGAATGTTGAGAGAGGGTGATTCCTAGTGTGATGTTATGGTGAATGGAGAGACTAGTGTGATGTTATGGTGAATGGAGAGACTAGTGTGATGTTATGGTGAATGGAGAGACTAGTGTGATGTTATGGTGAATGGAGAGAAACATGAATTGGTGAGAATTTAGGTACCCTGGTGCAGTGATAGAAAAGAGATGTAATGTGTATAAGAACTTGTTGTTGTTGTTTGGATATTCGTCTCAGCAGTGCTGAGACACGGGCAAACAGTGAGCCCGTCAGTGGTGCACATGTAGCGTACAAGCTGTATTTAACGAGGAGGGGGGTAGTCCCTAACTATTTGTAGTAAAATTTTAAAAGGTGTTCTGGCCACAATGCCAGCAGCGTCAGTATAATCGTTGCCCGATTGGGCAAAGCCAGCTGTGGGACGAGATCTGAGATGAACTGTGGCAGGGCAGTGAAGTATGTAATGGATGAGAGGCGTATCCGACCTCTCTAAGCAATGAGCACACGGATCTGTTGCCGCATTTTTAATCTGCTTATAGCATGGGAATCCCATTCGTAATCTTCTAAGTCGCACTAAAAGATAGTTTGGCAGGCCTGGGGGAGGCACCAAAGGAGAGTATGATGTGGCTGTGGCATACCAAGTCGCAGATGTGGAACCTTCAGCGACGCAAAGCTGGTGCTCCTCCCGAGACAGCCTACCTATTTTTGCAGTCAAAGTGCGACGGACATGTGATGGGCCGGGGGGAAGTGGGAATGTGATCTCTGGCAGAGAGCAGGCGGAGCGTGCAGCGACATCAGCTGTTTCGTTCCCAGTGATCCCCACATGTCCTGGGAGCCAATGAAGAGTGATAGTGGCTCCTCTCTGGACAAGGAGGGTTGCAAATGTATGGATGGCCGTTATGAGAAATATATTGTCTTGCAGTGAGAATGAGCGCAACCTCTGCAGAGAAGAAAGGGAGTCTGTATGAACAATGATGCATTGGTAATGATGATGGTGAGCATGTCGCAACGCACCCAGAATTGCTGCGAGCTCTGCCTGAAATGCAGATACACCAGGGGAGAGGCGCCATGATTCAACTGTCCTTCCAAGGACGAAAGCGGACCCAGCAGAGCCATCAGGGTGGACCGACCCATCTGTAAAGTAAGTGGCCGAGCCCGGGGAGTGCAGAGCAGCCACCTGACTGAGACCCTCTTGTCGCAGGATGGCAGGGATAGAGGAGCGAGGTTTTGCCTCCGTTGGAGTGAGAATGTGGAATGGAGGTGGCCTCCATGGCGGTGGGTGTTGAAACCCAGGAAATGGGGAATCAGGGCCTTGGCAGAGACAAGGCGCGACTTCCAGGTTGTGGATAAGAGCCGCTGTGGTTTGGGCCCAGTCGCATTGGGGGAGCGGCTCAGGTGGTCGTCGTAGTAGTTGTAGGAGCAGGGCAGAGACTGGCAGTTCTGGTCGGCGCTGCACTAACTGGTGAGTGATAAGCGTCACTCGTAGTGCTATTCGGTGCGCCAGCGACGGCAAACCACTCTCCATCCGTAAGTTAGTGATCCGGGTCCAACGTGGAGCACCCAGCATGATTCGTAGAGCATCATTCTGGATGACTTCCAGTGATCTGGAGATTGGCAGTGTGAGGCCAGACAAGCAGATTGCTCCGTAGTCCACAAGAGAGTGGATCGCGTGGATGTAAAAAGTTTGGAGGACTGCATATGATGCCCCCAGACTCTGTTTTGAAAGGTATCGGAGGGCAGCCATGCGAGTTAAGGCACGTTCCCTCAGATATCGGACGTGGCTGCCAAAGGTGAGGCCCCTGTCAAACCAGACCCCCAGATACTGGTGCGAAGTGACCACGGTGAGCTGGTGGCCTCCGAGCAGCACCGGGAAGTCAGGGGGACGGCGGCCAAAGGGCAGACATTTGGTCTTTGTAAGATTTATTTTGAGCCCTAGCTCATTGCATTTTTCATGCAGGCGGGAGAGGGCAGAATATGCCTGCGAAAAACAGTCCCTGCGGGTAAAAATAAGGGCTAGGTCGTCTGCATAGCACAGTAGTGTTATGCCAGGCCCATAGTCAATGGTTAAAAGCCCCTCCATCAAGATGTTAAACAAGAGCGGGCTTAAGACACTTCCCTGAGGGGTGCCATTGTCATGGTGAGAAAAAGGGGAGAGATGCCCCTGAAATCGGACCCCCGCTGATCGAGCAGTGAAAAAATCCTTGATCCAGGATAGTAACCTGCCTCCCACACCCCTGGCTGCAAGAGCCGCCAAGATAACCGTTGGGTTCGCTAGTTCAAACGCCCTCTCAAGGTCGAGGAAGACGGCCATTCCCTTTCCTCCCCTCAGCTCCCCAAGGAATGATGCGAGGCAGTGGGTGGTACTCCTGCCAGGGTGAAAAGCATAAATCCTTGGGTGCAGTGGTCCCAGCCGCCAAGCAAGGCGAGCCCGCACAACCCTCTCAGCCGTCTTGACAACACAGCTGAGGAGGGAGATGGGGCGCATGGCGGCGGGATCACGAGGTTTCAGAATCGGGTGGATAACAGCCGTCTTCCACGACCTCGGAAGACGCCCCTCAGACCACGATAGGTTGAGCAGGTCAAGTAGACGTGCTCTACCATAATCTCCGGCATTTGATAGGACAGAGTATGTGAGGCCGTCAAGCCCCGGCGCAGTGTCCTCTCTGCGCTGCAGCGCTTTATGGAGCTCCCCACTGGTGATCAGACAGTCAGCAGGGTCAGGCCTATCACATGCTGCCTGAATTGCTGCAGTGCGAGAGGCGGACAGCTGTTCCTGTAGGGCTCTGACAGACTGCGGGAGATTAGACGAGGCAGAGCGGTCAGCGAAGTGCTGAGCAAGACGGCTGGCCTCAGCGGCAGGGTCAGGATGAGATGGAGGACGGGGAGGACGTGGATCGGAGATGGACTTGATTCTTCTCCACATCTCATGGAGAGTGGAGTGAGAATCCAACGTCCGACACCATCCGATCCACGTCTCCTCCTTAAGGCGGCGTTTCTCCGAAGCCACATGGCGTGTCACTGCAACCAAGTACCGACGGTGCGGAGATGCACGGCGCCGTCGGTACTGCCTGCGAGCCGCATTGAGTCTCCTGTTCAATTCCTTGACCCTGTCGCAGTAGATCCAGCCGTCTCGGTAGCACCTCGCCGAGCGTCGCTGCACGGGGATGGCTAGAGAGGCAGCTTGCGCAAAAATGCGTGCTACCTGATGTGCCTGGCTATCGAGATCCGAGGCAGGAGGGGATGTCTCGAAGGCCGTTGTGAGAGCACGAGCTAAGGCAGTCCAGTTCGCCCTGCGTAGGTCCCACCGTGGTGGTGGAGGTGGGGGTGGCGGGAGGGGAGCGAGAGGCAGGTTAACTCTGAGAGCGAAGTGATCACTCGCAAGGTGGGGGTGGAGTGACCATGACGCCAGACCCGCAAGTGGTGTTGAGACAAGGGAGAGATCGAGGCGACCTCCCCCAATATGGGTGGGTTCTGTCACATCATTGAGTAGGGAGACACCACCCATCTCCTCCAGAACCAAAGAGATGTGCCGTCCTGCTTCATTGGACTGAAGAGGCGAAGATAGAAGGGCGTGGTGGGCATTGAAGTCGCCCCCTATATACACGGCTCCCCTAGCAGCTTGGGAGAACAAATCTCCCAACTATAGAGTGCCCCTCTGGCTCTGGTATATGTTATATACCGTTAGAGGCGACTCAGCCAGGTGGAGAACCACGCCCTGGACCTCCACATCAGGTCCAAAGAAAGGAGGGGGCTCACAATCCGTGCACGCAATGTGGTCCTGAACCAGAACGGCACATACCCGTGTGACGCCACGAACGTACGGGAGGAGATGGGTGGTGTAACCCGTGAGACGAAATGTGGAACTGTCTGGGAGCAGGGTCTCCTGCAGTAATATGATATGGGGGCGGTCCCTCTCAGCCGCCTCCTGCAAGAGCGGGAGCTTGCTCCGTGCTCCTAGGCAGTTCCACTGGAGGATTCTGAGGGAGGTGTTGTCCTGCCGTCCGGAGAGAGACATAGACGAACCTCCTCCATCGTCTGGGTTGGGGTTGACAGTTGTGTCTGGCATTGGGGAGGATCTGTCTGGAGGCCAAGAGCCCTTTGCTCTTCCTCTATGGCTGCTGTGGCTGGTGTGAGCCCCGGAGTCATGTTGTCTGACATGCAAGGGCGAGGCAGATGAGGCTGGGTGGGTAGCGGTTCCTCCATGGTTGTCTGTGTGGGAGATGATGCTGGAGGTGCCAGGGCAGAAGGGCAAGGGTGTTCTTTTGCCTCTACCACTCGGTCTACTATGACGTTGACGGCCTGTACAAGTGGCGCCGTTTCCAGAGGCCTGCCGAGGATCGTCCCCAGCATCTGAGCCAGGCTTCTGGCAATTTCTGTGCCCAGCATTCGCAGTTCCTCTCTGGTGAACACTATGAGAGGAGAGTCCGTGTTGTGAGGCATTGGTGGAGTAGACTCCTCGACTATCTTCTGGACTTTGGGTGGAGGAGGGTGATGGACCTCCGCGGTCGTCGTATGACGAGTGAGAGCAGGTTGGAGTGGAGGAATCGCTCTCTCGTCTAGTACTGGGGGTGCAGTCGCTGCTGGACGACGTTGCTGCCCCCAAATGAAAGTACCCGGAGGTGCCGGGTTGTTGCTGCCCGTTGGCTTCTCCCTCACCCAGGCAGCTTGGAATTCTCGGCCACGATCGACCAGAGCAATTCTGGTTGGACAGCTGGGGTGCCACACATGGTGTTTCCCCGAGCAGTTGGGGCAGTGGGTGGAGACAGGCTCCTTGGCCTTGAATTTTACTAGGCATCTCTCCGTTTCGTGTGGGCCACTGCACATCCCACAGATCATAGGCCGGTTGCAATTGGCTCTGTGGTGCCCGTATCGCTGGCACCTGTAGCAGCGGAGTGGCTCGGGGGTGAAGGGGCGGAGGTGGTACTCTCCCCAGTTCCCCAGGTCGATAACAGGGATCAGAGGACCCCACAGGGTGACGACAACCTGCCGAGTCTCCTCCCTGGTCCGCGCTTTCTGGCAGCGGGTTGCCTCTTCGACCTGAGGGTGCTGGAGGAGTATCTCCACTGGCATCCGCAAAGGATAGCCCGTCACGACTGCTTTGGAATTCTGCTGCCCAGGTGTCAGCTCTATTATTTTGAAAGGAGAGGCCTCGTCCTGTGCTGTCGCCCTTAACAGATCGTATGCTCCCTCGTCTTTTGAGACCAAGACTGAGCTGCCGTCTTTCCCAATCACATTGGAGCATCGCAGCCCTGGCAGGTGGCGTTCCAGTGTGGCTACAGCATCGTAGCTTGTCGCGTACCCCTCTTGCACAGGCACACGGAACACTGGATAGGAAGAGCGAGGTGGAGGGCGCATGGCTACCGACACGGAGGGATGCCTCCGTGGCACCGAAGTCCTGGATGCAGGAGGAGGGGCGTTTCCCTGCGGCACTGGTCGTGGTTTACGCACCACAGGGATGAAACCGTCATCATCAAGAGAGTTGATGGGTGTAGCAGAAGTGGCAGCTCCATCAGGGGGAGTAGCAGTAGTGGGTGCTGCTGCAGTACTCCCTCTCTTGTTTGCAGCCATGGCAGCAGGTGGTGGCACCTTGGCAGTGGTAGGCGCCTGAGGGCACGGGCGCACAGATGGAGTAGCGATTGCATGGGCGCTGTCAAGAGGCTGAGTTTTAGCTCTGGGGGCAGGAGGAGCCGAGGAGTCGTCCTCCATTCCTTCATGCACACGTGCAACCTTGGTTGCACGTGCACGTGCCGCAGTGGAAGTGGGGCCTGAAGCAGCTGGCCGCGCACAAGGAGCAGTCCCCTTAAGCATCGGAGAGGGAGGGGAAGCAGAGGCGTCACCAGACGTCGATGAGTGGGAGCTGGCGTCTGAGAGGCGCCGCTCCCGCTTCGCGCCTGGCCTGGAAGCAGGCTGAGTAAGCCCCTTCTTTTCAACCTCAGGGGAAGCTGCTTTTGCAGAGGTCTCGCCAGACGTCGACGAGCGAGAGCTGCCGTCAGAAGGACGGGGCCCTCGCTTCGCGCCTGGCACAGTAGCAGGGCGGGAAGGCCTCTGCTTGGGAGGCAAGCATACCGGCCCTGTAGGCCTAGGGGACCGGATCCCCTTCATAGTCCCTGAGACTGACAGACACTCACTGACACCACTCACACAGTCACACAAGCAATTACACCAACACTCACTCTTAATACAAAAACAATAAATACAAAAAGTGGCCTAGTTCCCTACAGTGACAGGCAACCTATGCTCCCCGCCCTCTAAAGGGCGACGTGGGAGGCCCTGCCACTGCCCCTTTCGGGACTTCCCTAATCTACCAGACCCGCCCTCACTGCCTCCTTTAACCAGGCCCTAATGGCCCCCCCTCATGGAAGTGCCCTAACGGCACCCCTTCAGGGTTCGGCGTCGTACTACAGTGAGGGACACTAACGGCAGGCCAAAAAACACACACACACACACACACACACACACACACACACACACACACACACACACACACACAGAGGCAATCTGAGACGAAGTCGCAGAAAAACCTGGAAAACAGCAAAAAATCTTTCTCAGTGCCAGAGACTAAGTCTCAACACTGCCAAAACTGAGAAAAATGCTCGAAAATCGCCACGAGTAAATGAAACAGAGTTCAGATCTCGGGACAAATCGGCCTGACCTCCTCACTAGACAACGTCTGAGCTCGGAGTGTATAAGAACTGGAATGTAGAGAAGCACAAGGAAGGAAAGTGGTTAATGCCATGAAGGCCTTGATAAGATGCAGAGGGCTGACTGTGGCTTGCTTAAAGGAGTTTTATTGCACGCTTTAACATACAGGTGTGAAACTATGGTGTGGCAAGAAATGAAAAGGCAGGAGTAAGAGCAGTGGTGATGAGACTGTTGAGGAGTGTGCATGGAGTGCGGGAAGTGGATAGGAAATTACAGTGTGTGATTCGTGAAAGATGTTGAGTAGGGAAGTCAATGGACACCAGAGATGAAGAAAGTATGCATTAATGGTATGGGAGTGTTTAGAGAATGGATGTGAATAGAGTGGAAAAAAAGTCATATCTGAGCTAATTTGACGGTGGGAGAAGGCATAGTAGGCTTGGAAAAGGTAGATAGGTATGGTAAATGAGTGTGTGAGAAAGAGGCATAGAAGGTTAGGGGAACCGACAAGAGATTGAGCTGGGTGGATGAATGTTGAGCGGAGGAGTGGATGCCCAGAATTTGGCATCTTGTTTAATTATATGGCTTTCTCAGATAAGTAAGTGTGAAGCTACGTGAGGAGTAGCTATTTTATTTTCATTTATCAGGTGGAAGCAGGATTCCCGAGGCTTGAATGGTGAGTGCAATGGAGTGTGGCTCATTCAACTGAGCAAACTTTGGATAGTATCTCATACTATCAGTTTTTCTGGACAGTACCTCTCCCCACCTCGGGGATGGAAAGGTCTGGGTGATGATGACGATGATGATGATGATGATGAGTACTGTAGTTAATAATTAACTTGTACTGTTATGATGCGGGATGGGTTATGGTGTAGATAAGGGGTATAGCTCTGACTAGACTTTGATGCTGGAGTGTTGTGTAGTGGAGAGGGAGAAGCGAACTGGTGTGGGAGTAACTGACGTGCTGAGAGAGGGTGGGAAGAGAGACTTGTGTAGACAGGCATGAGCTGGCTGTGGAGTGTACACTCAATCCAAAAAGTATTAGCGCACTGTGGGCTTGGGACAATTCCAAATTATTCGACATGCAAAAATCATACCTTTAAATCATTTATACTGTACTCCTGTGTGTGTGTGTGTGTGTGTGTGTGTGTGTGTGTGTGTGTGTGTGTGTGTGTGTGTGTGTGTGTGTGTGTGTGTGTGTGTGTGTGTGTGTGTGGTGCAGCCAAAACTGGGGAAAAGGATTTTAATGCAACTTGGTAGGATGGTAGGAACTGGATCCCAGAAAGGCCTGTTTCAATTTCACTCCAACTGATATTTTTTGTCGGGGTGTTTTGTCTCCTAATAATTGTCCCTAGTGTGTTACAAACGCTCATGTGAAAGAGGCGGTGTGGGATTTCCGTGAAGCTGTATACGTCTTTACAGAGAGAGAGAGAGAGAGAGAGAGAGAGAGAGAGAGAGAGACGGTGTACATTTAGCCTCCGATGTCTTTTACTTCATTGATGCTAAAAAAAAAAAAAAAAGTTTATTCGGCAGAAAATGGAGGCAGCTGTAGTTGTGGTGGTGGTATCTGTGATGTTGATGATGGTTGTGGTAGCAGTTATGGTGATAGTGCTGGCTTTGATGATGATGGTGGTAGCTGCTAGTAGTGGTGGTGGTGGTAGCTGTAATGATGATGATGGTGGTGGTTGTGGTGGTAGCTGTGATAGTGATGATGGTGGTGGTGGTAGCTGTGATGATGGTGGTAGCTACTATGGTAGTGGTGGTGGTGGTAGATGTGATGATGTTGATGGTGGTGGTTGTGGTGGTAGCTGTGATTATGATGATGGTGGTGGCGGTAGTGGTAGCAGTGATGATGCTGGTATTGGTGATGGTAACTGCTCAGAAACTTTTGTGTGCTTTGGGGCTTAATAGGGTCACAAAGCATTGGTTCGAAAGCGATGCATGGTTCTGAGACATCTCTAATTTCCGCAAGTGCTGAACGGTGCTAGGCTCTTGTACCTATCTGAATTATGACATATACAATAAATCCCTTGTTAAAGACAGGCTATAACTCGTAGTTAATAGGGTAATCATGTGTTATCAGAGTTGCCGGGACTGTTTAGGGACAGACTCGCATTTCTCGGCATTTTTAGGTCCATGGGTCAACATTTAATTCATTTTGTGTAAGGTTGCTTAATTTAGAGGTTTATACTCTTACCCGTCCCCACCCCAGGAGGGCTCGGGGACGGATACTATTTTCATTTGGTTTATCTGTTTGTTTTTCTGTCTGTCTGTCTGTATATTAACAACTTTACGCGAAAGCTACTGATGTGATTTTGACTAAAATTACATTGATGATGGGCTGATCACCTGATTACATTTGGGGCACAGGCTGTAGGCCCCAAAAATGTATTTTTTTTTTTCACTAACCTTTCTAATTCGTCATATCTACATGAAACCAATCTCTAAAGGTGCAGCTTTCAAATCTGCATCCTATAACATACCCCATTACATCAGGGGTGTCAACCCCCCGTATTCGGTAGGGGGGTCAATGTCAGGTGGGTCAGGCTTAAAATTTCAAATGGTCATAAAATAGTCAATTTTCACCCTATTTACTCCAAATTTGATTTGTGACATCTCAGACTAGGTATGCTGTTTTGTTTATACGCCAGCATTAAAATGACTGCCGGGGAAGTGTTTGCTGTGCCTTGGCACCGCTTCTTGTTAATTACTGTACTGAAACACGATGTTAGAGATGAGGTACCGCAGTAATACACTATCTAGTAGTGTGATGGAAGGGGATGGTGCAGTGTGTGGGGTTGATGTATTGAGAGAGAGAGAGAGAGAGAGAGGTTGGAGCCTGTAATTACTAACCTTTTCATTATATGTTTTCCTTAGCTGAGGAAGTTCGTATAGTTTCAATTTAAACTGAAGTCAGGCCACAGCAACGATGTTAAGGATGGTCTTGAATGAAGATTTGTCTTAGGCTGTCGCAGAGGCCTATGCTTGTGGTATTAGCCTCTCTATATTATTCGTAAAAAGAAATAACTTGCCGTAATTACAAGTGGAGCAGGAAATAACATCTAGAAATTAAGAATATAAAGAGAAACAAAGTAGAATGAGAAATGTGGGAGAGATAAGTAAAACAGCAAGAAAGCTGTGTGTTGGTGATCAGAGACGACATGAGGGTGTGGGATGGTGAAGTGATGTTTAGGTGGTTATCACAAATGGTGGATTAATATGATAAATTATTCATGCTCAGGCCAAGGCCCCTGCAATTCCTTAAAATGGGCGAGTTTCCTGGAGCTCCCACTGCACTTGACCTAACCTGACATAGCTTAAGGAATGACTGGACCTGCCCCTGGCCCTTCTACCTATCCTTGTCTGTTCTGCTCTTTCAAATCATGTAGTCTTATCCTCCTGTACCCTGTGTTACACCATTTTCGTTTGTTTTGATGTCCTTACTATATTCTGTTCTGTTCAAAGCTGCCAAACTACGCTTGTCGCTTCTCCGTCTTGTCTTCATTTTGTTTATTCCATGTCTCAGGTACTAATTCGCTCTGCCTTGATCAACCACACTTTATTTATCTCAAATCAACCCTGTCCTAATCCGCCCTGTTCTTGTGCCTAGCTTTGTTCAGTCGTGTCGTGCCTTTACCTTTTCTTACCTAGACTTGACTCACCCTTCCTAGCCTCTCCTTACGTTGGCCTACTTGGCTTATCTACCAACCACAATAACTCTATCCTGTATACCTTGTCCCTGACCTATGAATATAAGAGGAAATATGTAACCAAAATTCAAAGTCCTGCCTAATCCCGTGCTTTTTCCTCTTTCCCGTCCCCTGTCTATTCTAACTTTTTTCTTGGTCCCTATAGCCCTCGCTGTCACTATACTACCGATAACCTCTGCCAGATCACGTCGTCTACAAGCTACTGTTCATTATAAAAGCTGTGAATATCTAGTTATTTTTTGCCTTATCCTCCAAAATAAATCCCTGCTCCATACCTCCATACTAGCATCTGTACTTCACTCTTCTTCCCCCAGCTATTCCACCCCACCCACGATAGCCATCACCACCACTCTACTAATCTCCACATTGTCACTTTCACACACTTTTATCTGTACATTATTCTTTGATTTACACACTTATTTCTGAAATACTGTAAATCTAGCTCTCCCAGAAACACTACCTCTCCTTCCATATTCTCGTCCTTTCTCTCTCTCTCTGTACCTCAAGGCTAATATAACTTTTTTTTTTTCTGTCCTTCTCAAATGGCTTTCCTGTGGCACCCTCGTACTATTTTATTCCCTCGCTTGCCAACTGGTGGACGGGAGTTCGCGCCTCGCTCAGGTTGCGAAAAGTTTCACTGAAGAAGTGGGTGGTTACTGTCCCCCTTGAGCAAGGGGACGGGTGTGTGCGTGTGTGAAGGTCACAGCCTTGCCCTTAGATCGGACTATATGAGCTCTCAGCTCCCTTCCGGGAGGGTAAAAGCTGACGATCACGACCATCAAGTGATCCTGACCGACCCGGTGAATTACACACACACACACACACGCGTGGGCGACTTCAATTTCCTGCACCCTTGCCCTTCCTGTTTTTCTTATACTTCCAGTTCCTTTCTTGCCATTCCCCCGCACCCCTTTCTCTCTCTCTCTCTCTCTCTCTCTCTCTCTCTCTCTCTCTCTCTCTCTCTCACCCATCACCCATGTCACTTATTTTCCTTTCTTTTTCCACCCTTCTTTTTGTATTACTGTTGTTTTCCTTTATCCTCCTCCTTTTGTTTGGCTTCCATCTCTTTTTCGTGCCTCCCTCTCCCTCTCTTTGTTACCCAGACCTTCCTCGCCATATAAAAAGCCACATTAGTCACCTTACCCCGGGGTCATAATGTGATCTGGATGAGGCACGACAACACACTCTCTCTCTCTCTCTCTCTCTCTCTCTCTCTCTCTCTCTGTATCACCCACAACCTTGTATCCCACCACTTTATCCATCTCAAACCATTTTGTCACCCAGTTTTCCCTGATCTAATGTCGTGAAGAACTGTGGACTCAGTAAATCGTCTTGCTGTTTTGTATGAGGAATTTAATTTCATTCTGGATGAGGCTAAACGATTACAGCCAGCCCAGGGGAGGACATTCTGGCTGTAGAGACCGGAAAGATATCCCAATTTACGCTTCCCATAGGCAAAATCTTTATGTTTTTGCCCACTTGTGGAGGAGGAGGCATTAAGTGGTTGGTCTGTCCGTCGTTCCGTGCGTGGGTCTGTGCGTCCGTAACACTATCTTATGGGCCCGATATCTCCTGAACCCATGGACGGATTTCCCGCAAACTTTTGTCAGTGATGCAGTGTGAGGAGATGATGAACTGATTAGGTCAGCTAGGTTAAGGGGTCAAAGGCAAATGTCATATGGGGTCTACGTAATTTATCCTTGTGAGCGCGATATCTTCTGAACATCTTGACGGAGTCCGACCAAACTTTTGTCAGTGATACAGTTTGGAGAGACGATGAATTGATTAAGACAGCAAGGTCAAGGCCATGTGGGTGTGGGCTCAATATCTCCTGAATTTTTCGACGGATTTCGACCAAACTTTTGTCAGCGATACAGTATGAAAGGACTTTGAACTGATTAGGTCAGCAAGGTCAAGGCGTCAAATGCCAAGGCCATATGGGGTCGACTTAGTTTATCTTCAGTCTCATTACAACCCACAATGAGCCCTGCCATGGAGGATGTATGGCGAGTCCGTCAGCGAGGCTTGGTGAAGGTATTGCGAGTGATGCTTTGTGTCGGCAGTCCGGGGCCCGAGTTCTCTGTGTTTTATTTCTACTTGAGCTCAAGTCAGTAAATAACATTCAGTCCAGGAGGGAACCCTCAGGCAAAAAGTGTAAGTACATTAGATAACGACGCCTTCACCACACACTCACTTTTTGTCCGCTGGGGAAGAGCACAATAATGCACAGAGACCTGAAGCTGAATTTAATTCTTTCGTGTTAATGCTATTTCCATTCCATAACTTTAGCAACTTGTTCAGTTTGAGTGTCTCTGAAGTTGAGCAAGATCGCGAGGCGGTGGTGGAATAAATCAAGAAAACAAGAAACAGCAATTTGGGACTAAGAGTACACCCTCTCTAACTACTATGATGTCATTTATACAGCTGGAGTTGGAGTATACACACAACCGATTCCACAACCTCCAGCGTCACACAGCAGCCACACAGACGACCAGCCTTCTACCTTCACCTCAGGCTCAAACATTTGATACCACGACGCATTTACTCTATTTGGTGCCGTCAGAAAATATTATTCAGCGTATAGGAGATTCAGGGAGAAAATTAATATTTCGACCATAAGATCATGAAAGGTTGTTTACTATTACCAGAAATTAAAGTATATTCAGTGCTGAAGGGTTCACCCACCCCTAACCCCTAATGAGGAGTTGAGAGTGGGGGAGATTGAACTCCATCATTTTACAGTCTGATCCCAAATCATCTACATGGAGCAATATAATAATAATAATAATAATAATAATAATAATAATAACAACAATAATAATAATAACAATAATAATAATAATAATAATAATAATAATAATAACAATAATAATAATGATAATAATAATAATAATAATAATAATAATAATAATAATAATAATTTAACAAAGAAGTCTTATGGGAGGTTGGAGCTTTTATAAATGATACGATACGGGATATTTTTTCATGATATTTTGTTCCAGGCTAACATACAGTAGGATTATTACAGTTGATGATACGTAAGATATTAACATTCTGAAGGATTATCTGCTGCTGGCGTCAGTCTCTTCGATGCAAGACCCTTCCTTCACTGAGTAATATAATCTTGCTTTAACCACAATGGAATATAATACATGAATACATGGTGAAACTCATGCAGTAGCCCTGGATATTTCTAAAGCTTTCGACAGAGTCTGGCACTGTTCCCTGTTGTCCAAACGCCCTTGCTATAGACTAAACTCTTTTGTTCCTTTGATTTCCTCATATCTCAGCAATAGAAAAATAAGAGAGAAGTAGATGATGTATATTCCACTTTCCACTCAGTTAACGCCGGCGTGCTGCAGGGATCAGTTCTGGCACCAACCCTGTTCCTTGTTCATATTAATGATCTCTTATCTGTCACACACAATCCCATCCATTCATATGCAGATGACTCAACACTTCATAGTCCATTCACACTCAGACATCCATTTACAAAGTCCGATATCTCTAACTCTCAACTCAGTACAGCCATCTCTTTAAATCAAGACTTATTCACGATCAGTGAATAGGGACAAAACAACTTTGTCTCATTTAATGCTAGTAAAACTAAATATATACAATTTACCAATAGGCATGAATTGCCAGAATCATATATTACCTTCAATATTACAAATATCCCCATTTCCAAAAGTACTGAAATTCTCGGCATCTCGCTTAACAATGCCCTCAGCTGGACCTCTCATGTTAGATCCCTTGCTAAAACTGCCTCAAAGTAATTTGGATTATTGTACAGGGTCTGTAACTTCTTCGCTGATGAGCAGTTAGTTATAATTTATAAGAGTCATGTGCGCTTTCAGCTTGAATATTGCTCACCCTTGTGGAGCGGATGTGGAGAGGTTGCATTAAAACAAGTAGACAAAATTCAGAACAATGCTGTTATAATTATTAATAACCCTGCTATTACCAATAAACTACCTCCCCTACAAGTAAGAAGAAATGTTGCTTCCCTTGCGTTATTTTACAGATATTTCTACAGCAAATGCTCAGACGAAGTTGCGTCCATGGTGCCACCTCTCCATGCCTTCCCTCGTGCTACACGGGCAGCTGGCAGTGCTCATGACTGGAATGTCATTCAGCCATACTGCAGAACTTCTGCCTATCAGAATTCTTTCATTCCCCGAACTGCATCTCTCTGGAACTCGCTTCCCCAGAGTTGTTTCCCTCCAAACTTCAACCCACAGCTGTTCAAGTCTAACTGTTAGATATTTTATGAACAGAGGACACCAGTAATCTGGTGCATGGATTTGTTTTTTTTTTATTCGTTTGTTTTTCCTTCCTCTGTTCTGTTAATTAAAAAAAAAAAAAAGCCATCCTGTCACCCCCGTCCAGGCACACAGAATTTCACCTTCTCTCTACGTCTTTCTACACCACTGATGAATAAACATACTGTACCTACTCCTTCACACTGAGAGTTCATCGAGTCTGTAGATTCACAGAGTCGACTGACTATCCAATATATTTCCGAACATGCTCAGTCGTCATCAAAAGTCCTATCGCCTTTCCTGCCTTTCTCTTCATAGACTGAAAATAATGTGGTGAATCTGCCCCAAGACACTGACGAGATTTGATCTATGTCCAAATAAAGTTATCAGTGTCTGTTACTGCGGATTCACTTCACTGATATTCAACGTCCATGGGGAGAAAAACAACAGAGGCGACACGACTTTTCATGTCGACTGTACACACAGATAGACACTTGCGCTGTTGTCACCTTATGTGTACTTCCCCGTCAAGTGGGCCAGCCGGAACCATGACCGACTGTGAGTACACCTCTCACAGGAAGGTGCGTTGGGCATTTGACCGAGAGATAGAAAAGTAAGCAATGTGACACACACACACACACACACACACACACACACACACACACACACACACACAGTAATGAGATGTACAGAAGAACCTCCACTGACATCATCTCTCTCTCTCTCTCTGTATATATATATATATATATATATATATATATATATATATATATATATATATATATATATATATATTGAACAAAATTGTGTCATTTCATAATTTATGAGAGACAACTTCAATCGGGCATACACGAACAAGTATACTATGGAAAAGAATGGATAAATGTAACACTATATTAGGGCAGGAATACAGTGCAATGAATGGGTGTTTGTACGTGAAGGAAAGATTGCTGTAGTTCCTTCCAAATTCCAAAAGCTGAATTGGTTACTTTTACATCGGCAACTTGTTTTTTGGAGGATGTAGCTAAAGGAGAAGGATTTACTGGGTTATGTTACTGACAATGTATGGTGGGAGGCAAGAGGTAAATGAGAAGACGAAGAAGAAGAAGAAGAAGGAGGAGGAAGAGGAGGAGGAGGAGGAGGAGGAGGAGGAAGAAGAGGAGGAGGAAGTGGAGGACGTGGAGAAGGAGGAAGAGGACGAGGAAGAGGAGAAGAACAAGAACACGAACAAGAAGACAAAGAAAAGAAAAAGAAAAAAAAAGAAAAACAATAGTTACAAGAAAACAAGAGCAAAAAGAACAGGAACAATAACAAGACAAAAAAAGTCATGAATAAGAAAAAGAGCAAAAACAACAAGAATAAGATAAAAACCAGAACAATAAGGGAAGAAAACGAGAAGGTGTGAGAAAAATAATAATAATGATGATGATAAACACTGCTCGATGGATAATAAACAAGTCACAAGTAAAGACCAGTAGACCTATCAAGAATTGTGGAAAGAATGTGTGTGTGTGTGTGTGTGTGTGTGTGTGTGTGTGTGTGTGTGTGTGTGTGTGTGTGTGAAACAAAAACATTCGGGGGCGGAATACTAACTGCTCACCAAAATATGTTGCTGGAAAGGTGCACAAGTTACCTAGAAACATAATTTGAAGAAAATTCGCGAAACTCTATGGAATTCAGTTGCCGTGTTTCACAAGAAAAAGCCAATCCATTTATATACAATATATATATATATATATATATATATATATATATATATATATATATATATATAATAAAGTCATCAGCCGTTTGAGTATCCACTGCAGGACCTGCCTATCCCTTCCGAACCAGGGACGATACAGCCAATGTATCTCTACCCAGTGGCTTTGGCTGTCTGGCAGACTGTATATAGGGTGAGAAGTGCTTGTGAGTGTGATTGTAACGTTGGAGTGGCTTTGGATATGTGTGTAGTCTGTGATCCAAGTGTAATTGGCCCGCCTTAAGCCGACTGGGTGCAAGCATACTACAGTATACTCTGTTTATTTTTTTATTGAGGCCAAGATGCACTTGACATGTTGGTGATGATTGGCTGAATGCAACATTACTTCATAATCTCTACTTGTTAGCATTGTTAGTTGACATGATTTGGGGAAATCTGGGTTAGTAAATGTTATTCGAACACTTTTCCATTCAGCCAGTCATCCCTAACCTGTTATGTGCATCTTCGCCTCAATAAAAAAAAAAAAAAAAAATTAGTATAGTATGCGACACTGGCTCAACCACAGCACCCCTTATGTCCGCCAAAGCGGTAAGTGGCTCAGTGAACGCTTCCCAAAGGTTTTACTCCTCTGGCGGGAGGCGAACCAGCGTCCAACAGCGTGCGATACACACACTCTACCACTGTACCACTGAGGCTCTACATATACAGTATATATATACAGTATGTAGAGAGAGAGAGAGAGAGAGAGATGTGTGTGTGTCTGTGTGTATGTGTGTGTGTCACCAAAAGTAATTGGCTTCTTCACATCCACAGTTTCTATTTTCTGAGGGCTTGGTGAAAATTCGATCACAACTTTTCGATATACTTTTTCAACAAATGCGCGCGCGCGCACACACACACACACACTCTCTCTCTCTCTCTCACACACACACACACACACACACACACACACACACACACACACACACACACACATTCTTTTTCTACCTTCAGTTTTTGATAGCTTCACATTCCATGCCATTTATTTTTTCAACTCTGCACATCCTTAAAAAGTAAAAGTATCGGAAGCCCTTCGTCCATCCTCACACCAAAAATTGCCCGGACACACTTTCATGTTACTGTTTATTTTTATTGGGCCCACAGTCTGCAGTTCTGTATCCCGCAATTATCTTATTCCTGACAGGTAGGGTAATATTTTCAGGTGTATCAGTATGGCCCGTGACTATTGATGAGCAGGGGTGGAAATACTGAGAGAGAGAGAGAGAGAGAGAGAGAGAGAGAGAGAGAGAGAGACTATTCATGACACAAGCCCCTTACAACTTGAAAACCTGTGGAAGTTGGAAAAGAATTTGAGATATAACTTACATCATTACCAAGAGCTGACATGGGTTAAGAAAAGACGACCATGAAAAGGGTGGTAGTAAAGAGTAACATGAACCATCTACAGCATGAAAAAAGGACAGTGGGGAGAGTAAGCTTAGAAGAATATGAAGAATTAAGAAGGAAATGTAATGAAATAAGGGATGATTAAGAAGACAGAAAAAAAAAAAAAGAAGGAAAGAAATAGGCTTGTGAATGGAAAATAACTTGTAAGAAGAAAGTATAAAGAGAAGGAGAAAATATAAAACAAACCAGAATAAGGAAACAGAAGGTCGACTGTGGACTGGGGGGAACAAGACGAAATTCATTTGGATCATAATTGAAATACACCAGAAGACATAGTAAGAACATAACGAACAAGGAGGAATAAGATGAAAATATTTTATGATGTACGAGAATATATGCAAAGAAGCTTCCTAAATGAAAGGAATCAAGGCAAAAACAAGATCATAAGTAACTGCAAGCTCTTCAGTCCTGACAAACAGGAGTTAGGGTTACCTTCCATTATCTGTTCCACTACAGGAGCACTCTTCCAAACTGTGTGTGTGTGTGTGTGTGTGTGTGTGTGTGTGTGTGTGTGTGTGTGTGACATTTTACCAAACTGAAGAGCCAGTAAACAATGCAATGATTCTGAAAACGAATTGGAACAGTGTTATACTGAGAAAGATCATATGAAAAGCAAGCAGAAGAGTACAGAGGATAAAGAGATGAAAATGAAAGACATGGAAAGGACTTCTTGGATAACGTCTGGGTGGGGGGAAATGCATATAGATGTGGGGGACTGACAGGGGAGATTTTACTAGACACACACAGTACCAGACTGTACAAATATCCCTGGTATCCCTCAACTACGGAGATGAAGTAACTAAAACACTTGTCCGAAATATTGACAATACCGTGTGGCCTATATAAAAAGTCATTAGCTATTTCTTGGTACAGCCATGGTATAATTTTCACCAGACTTGTACTATTCTTACTCACTAGCCACTTCATCTGGAGAGAGAGAGAGAGAGAGAGAGAGAGAGAGAGAGAGAGAGAGAGAGAGAGAGAGAATAATTAATAGAATGAGAGAAAACTGGGAAAGGATGGGCAGGAGAATGCGAAAGGACGAACGAAGTAAAGAATATGAAAGAATGTGGTGGTGAGTGATGGAAATAAAGGCAATGAATGTGAAGGGAACAGAGAATGAAGAAGAGAAGGGCAGTAGGTAGGTAAGGTGGAATGACTAAAGGAGAGGGATATATATAAAACGGGAGGAAGCAAAGATGAGTGAGCAATGGTGAGAGTGTGAAAAAAAGTAGGCAAATAAGAGAAATGAAGAGCATACACGTTGGTAGTCTCTCTCTCTCTTTCTCTCTCTCTCTCTCTCTCTCTGATAATGAAGGCAGAAGCACGTAGGCAGCAAGACAGTAAGTGAACCTGGCCGCCAGCTATCAGTCTCCAGGGAGCTACATCAGTCCAGCAGTGGCACTGGAGAAAGGCCGGGCAGTGACTCTCATGTCTCAGGAAAGTAACAGCTCTCTTGGTGGGACAGAGGTTAACTTAATCGTAATTTCTCACAGTGGTGGATCAGATAGGATATTGGCCTGCAAAGAAGACAGAAGATTATTGTTCTGAAAAAGTTTCGGTTTCCTTGATTTGAGGTTTTGTATCTTTTCACTCATTCAGTAAGATGCGTTTTAATTTTGTTCTTGATATTTTTAAAATTTCTTGCACAATTGGGAAAGAACTCTTGACTCTCCCAGTGAAAGGAATAATTCTACCTATTATGGAACCTGAACACGCATTAGGTGTCTCTGTATTGAGTATAGTCTACTAAAAGCAATAATACTGAAATTCACCATAGTGAAAGGCTTTATGAAGATCTGCTTGAACAGTTACAGGAAGTGTGTCAATCATATTCTGCGTACAGAGTACCTGACCATAGTCGCACAATCACTTACACCCCAGGCGAACACCACAAGGGGCAAAGCCTCACCCTAGGTTCCAGGTCCAGCCAGGAAAGACCTCTATGCAAGCCTCCAAACAGTAACACCTTCTTCTCTAAGTATTTCTGGACAGGAATATTTGACTTGTTCCAGTGATGAGTTTGTGGCCCTACCTCTGGTGTCTGTCACCTTAGGTTGATTGTTTCAGATATCACCCTGCTGACAGGATCAACTTGAGGGAAATCCGTCACATGCCCATATAACTGGAGTTGGCCTTCACGTATTATGCAAGCAAATGGCTTCGCCTCAGTCTCATAGATGTAACAGCGATACCACTGGACCCTGTGAAGGTGCTTTGTAGTAGTTAATTCTCTGATACAAGGCACTGTTTAGTGCCCCTGTTTTACAACCATAAAGCAAAACAGGGATTTGAAGTGCCCTGAAAATGAGGATTTTTTTTTTCTTGTACACAAATATCAACAGTGCAAAATACTTGAATGACTGAGTCCACAACACCACAGGCCAAACCAGTGTGGCCAGAGGTGTCATCATTTGCCCTGTCATTATTACTGATCAGTCTGTTGTGATAAGTGAACCTCTCCAGTGCCTGGACAGACTATACTGTATCAACCAACAAGCCACCAAATGTCTGGACCATTACTGGCCCAGAACACCTTTTAATCCAGAGTATTCACCTCCTCATGAAATGTCTTGAGACGAGTGTATACAGCAACTTTGCTAAATAACTGAAGCATCATCAAAGTCAGCCTCATGGCTGACATTAAAATTTCTTCAACTGATGTATTTTCTGCCACCACTGTCCTCAGGACTAACAAGGCTTATGAGCCTGATGGGGTCCCTCCTGTTGTTCTCAAGAACTGTGCTTCTGTGTTTACACCCTGCCTACGTAAATTCTTTCACCTTTGTCTATAAACTTGTACCTTTCTTTTTTGCTGGAAGTTTGCTCTCATTCAGCCTGTCCTGAAGAAAGGTGACCACTCCCAACCGTCTAACTATCCCCCAATTGCCTTAACATACTGTGTCTTAAAAGTTTTCGAGTCTATTCTTTAAATTTAAACCATCTTTCCTATCACAACCTTCTTTCTGATCGTCAGAATGGATTCCGTCAGGGACACTCCACTGGAGATCTTCTCACCTAACTTCAGACTTCTGGTTATCCTCCATTCGGGACTTTGGCTAAAGCTTTGTCATTTTACTTGACATCTCAGAGGCTTTCGATCGAGTCTGGCATAAGTCTTTAATTTCCAAACTGCCCTCTTACGGTTTCTATCTTTCCATGTGTGCATTCATCTATAGCTTCCTTTCTGGTCGTTCTATGGATGCTGCTGTAGAAGGTCATCGTTCTTCTCCTAATTCTAGTAATGATGGAGTTCATCAGGGTTCTGTCCTATCACCAACTTCCTTTACTTTATCAATGATCTTCAAAGCTGTACACCTAACTGTATCCACTTATACACTGATGATTCTACCCTTCACCTTCCCATTCGCATCACGCAGCATCCATCTCAGCAGTTATTTCAACAAACAAGGGATGAGGCTATGGCACATCTTATGTCTGACTTGACTCATATCTCTGACTGCGGTAGAAGCAATCTTGTTGTGTTTAATGCGACAAAAATTCAGTTCTTACACCTATCAACCCGTCATAATCTTCCACAGATGTACCCACTAATGTTTAATAATATCCAGCTCAGTCCTGCATTATCCTTGAACATTTATCTCGGAAAGATCATATTACACCTCTTGTAAAATTTGCTTCCAAGAGATTAGATGTGTTAAGCCGACTCAGTACCTTCTTTAACCCTGCACAGTTGTCGAATTTATACACGGGTTTTATTCGCTCCTGTGTAGAGTACAACTCTCATGTGTGGGGAGGCTGCCCACATACACCTCTTCTCAACAAGGTGGAATCAAAGGTTTTTCATCTCATTAACTCTCCTTCTCTTCCTGGCTCCCTTCAACCTCTGTGTCTTCGCCGCACCGTTGCATCTTCATCTCCTTTCTATCGCTACTGCAATGGTCACTGCTCCTCTGAACTATCTGCTTGCATCCCTTCACCACTACGACGGGGGCATAGCACCCATCTAGCGACAAACTCTCATCTCTTTTCTGTCCAACTCTCTAAAGCAAGAGTTAACCGTTACTTCCAGTCCTTCATTTGTGCAACAGGTCATCTCTGGAACTGTCTCCCTCTGTCTGCATTTTCTATTTCCTATGATCTCCAGTATTTCAGATGCAATGTGTCCAGGCATCTCGAAATGAACGGATCTTGAATTTGGCTCTCTATTGTATTGTTTTTCCTTTTTTTCTTGGAAGGAACGGTTTGTGGGTTCCTGGCCTTTGGTTCCTTCTTCCTTGCATTAAAAAGAAAAATTATAATGCTTTCAATTAACAATCCACGATGAGTCCGATGGACAGCCCGACCCAGTACCCATCTCATGCCTGTGCTGGAAAGTGAGGGGGGGGGGGAAGGAATTATCCCAGCCTCACTCCAGAACTGAAAATGAATTGGATGTTCCCTTTCCATACTTGACAGAACTCTCAGCCTTAAACTGCAGGCCAACTGTGAGACAAATAATCCACAGGGGACCCTGCGGAGTAGCAGCAGTTTCCTTGGTGCCTCCTGATTTGCCGAAACAAACGTCATCCTCAGATTGATGTACTGAAGGCTGCTTGAAGTCCCTACCAGAACCCATAAAACTTTTCACAAGAACTCAAATTGCTCGAAACCAATTAGCTATAATATTTTGGAGTGTATTCCAGATTGCTGAGACCTCTGAAACTTAGCTAATAGTTCCGGATATAAATCAAGATCCCGTGAGAAACAACTTTGCCTGGCACACTGAGCATTGTAAAACTAATTTACTGTTGTTAGTACAGTCACATTGGTATGCTTTCTTTTTCCAGATATGATGAATGTCAGCAGTCCCTCATACAACTTTCATGATCCCTCATATTATGGCTTCATCCCTAACTTTATATAGTAGTGTTTTATATAGTAGTGCAGGAATGCAACAAACTCCAATTGTCCTACCACTTCTATCTAGCCACAGCCTTCTTGACTTCATGCAGAGGAGGCACAGTATAGTCGATTGTTGTTATAACAACTGATGGTTGCATACCAGGTTGGGAGTCGAGTGACCTACTTCTGACACGAGCCATCCATATGTTATACGAACAGAATAAACATGAGAGTGAGGTCTTGAACAGAACTTAATCGAGGCTTGGTAAGTTTATCAAAGGTTTGTTGTATGAAAGCGACCCTCTACTTCCTCAGCGATTTCTTCAACACAGTTTTCTTTGTCCCTTCTCAGAAAGGCTCTTGCCCAAAAAGACTGAAGCGTGTGCTGCTTTGTCCCCAATCACCCCGGCAACAAGACTCAGTCATAGTCACCGTCCCCTGTGAGGTAAATTCCTCCTTAATTTCAAACACTCCCCAACACATTTTGAAACTATTGCCAGAGTAACTTGCCTCAAAGTATCTCATCGTTCAATAGCGTCCTCAACAGTACTTATCGCATCAGTCCGATTCGAGACAGCCAGATCATTCCCATGAATGCAATCCTCATCCCTGAGTTTCTCAAGATAGAACCGATTTACGTGGAATATTGGGATTCCTTTAATTTTGATTCGTAGCCTTTAAGGATCAACAACTATGTAATCAGCAACAAACAACTCGATACTCCAGAAAACCCTGCACCTCTGAAAGCTTTTCCACTGAATACTTACATGGTAGTGATCAATCTCCATAGCAACCCTAGCAGCACTGGAATACCGAGTCCAGCGGTGAAGATGATGCTGGTGAAAGCAACATCCAGCAATTTTCAACTTCCAGGATTTTACAAAATCGGGAAGGTAAGAACTACAGAAACTGTTGGTTCCAGAGCCACATAGACAACAGATTCACTGGACGCCTTCCTCAGAGTACCAGTAACTGCTCTTAGGTCAAACAAAACAAATAGTGTATCCTACTGAACTGTATTAGGTGGAGAAAGGCAAATACTTTCCAACATAATCAGACCGAAATCTGATTTCCAGTGTTCCTTCTGAATTTAGCTCTGTGTGTGTGTGTGTGTGTGTGTGTGTGTGTGTGTGTGTGTGTGTGTGTGTGTGTGTGTGTGTGTGTGTGTGTGTGTGTGTGTGTGATGTGTTTTGGGAACGTGAAGCATGTAGCTGGAAACTACTTTGTGTGAAAAAAATAAAGAATATGCTTTTGTGTATGCCTGTATATTATACAGCACTATATGACCGTGCAAAATAGTCTTTGGCTTTAAGGTTGAAAACCTGAAAGTTGATGTATTATACCTCTTTAATGCAAACAGAAAGAGCTAAAGATCCGAAAAGCAGCAAAATATTGTCCTTGCAAGAAAAACCTGAACAAAATCTATTTACTGTCAAATGTCTTAATCCCGTAAGGGATGACCATAAAACATTTCGCCTCCCGGTTCCCAGCCATTTCACTGCCCTACTCCCAGCTCACACCCCCCTCTCTCATGTACCTCTCCACTGCATCCCTCCACCTCATCCTTGGCTTCCCCTTCCCTCTCGTCCCCTCTATCTCACTCACATACACTCTTCTCGATAGTCTCTCGTTCTCCAACCTCTCCACATGGCCAAACCACCTCAGTGTATTTCTCCTAGCGCTTTCTATCACATCCACATCTACATTACAATGTTCCTTCACTTCCTCATTTGTCAGTCTGTTTCTCCATGTGACTCCACATGCTCCTCTCAAATAACTCATTTCCACTGCTCTCACCCTTGACTTGTGTCCTTCCAACATGTTCCAAGCTTCACTTTCAAACGTTAGGGTTGGTATCACAATACTGCCATGCAACGACTTTTTTACTTCCATGCTCACTTCCTTGTTTCTTATTATTGCTTTCAAAGAACCAGCAATCTTTCTTCCTTGTTGTACCCTTTAAAGCACTTCAACCTCCAAACTTCCATCCTTACTCAAGACGCTACCCAAGTACTTAAATGCACTCACATTTTCCATTTCCTCATCAACCAACCTCACTGTACATTCAGTGACTTCATTTCTCTCTAAGACCATTACTTTACTCTTCTCTACATTCACCTTTAGATTCAGTTTCTTACACACTCTCCAAAACTCATTCATCAAGCCTTGCAGCTCCCCTTTGTCATCACTTAACAACACAGTATCATCTGCAAACAACAGTACAGGGAATTTCCTAACGCTGCCTTCACTCATTAGGGATGCTTCAACATCCACTGCCATACCTTTGTATCTCATTCAAAATCCCATTTATATACAGACTGAATAACCATGAAGATATAACACATCCCTGTTTCAGTCCAACATCCAAATAGAAAAATTCACTTAATTCACTATCCACACGCACTGCACCTCAGCCCCGTCACACATACTCTTCACGGCATTCAACAACTTCACATTTACTCTATATATTCATAATATTATCCACATTCCTTGTCTATCCACTCTGTCATGTGCTTTTTCTAAATCCATGAGGGCCACAAACAAATTCTTTCCCTTCTCTAGAAACTTTTTCACTAAAGACCTATGAATGAACATCTGATCTACGCAGCCTCTTCCCTTCCATAGACCTCCCTGTTCTTCACCAACTAATTACACTGATATTTCTTTAATTCTGTCAATAAGTATCCTACCCTACACTTTCCCTGTTACTCTAAGAAGACAAATGCCCCAATGATTACCACACCCCTCTTTTTCCCCTTTTCCTTTGCACAGGAGAATAATTATACCTGACCTCCAATCCTCGGGGACTCTGCCTTCCTCCCAGGCCAATCTGCACATCTATATCCATTCTACCACTAACTCTACCCCATGTTTCAGCATTTCACTACACACTTCATCTACTCCTGGGGCTTTTCCGATTTTGATTTTCTTCATTGCTTCCACTACTTCCATCCTACTGATTTCTTCCTCTCTTCTCCCAGCCACGTATCCTCGCATTACTTTCATTCTCTGTGTTTAACTGTTCCTGAATGTGTTTTCTCCATCTGCTCACTTTTTCTCCCTTCTCCACTAGCAATCTACCATTTTTCTCCTTCACTCTCTGACTAACTTCTTTATCAGCCTGTCCTACTTTCTTTACCTCTTTCCAGAACATTTTCTTACATTCCCTCCACTTTACACTTAAATTCCTTCCAAATTCCTCATCCACTCGCTCCTTACTGTATCTTACTAATCTTTTCACATCTCTCTTCCCGTCAACATATAACTCTCTCTTTCGTTTTTTCAACTTCCTCCATGCCTCTGCTTCCCATCCACTCACTATATGCTTTCTTCTTTTGCGTCACAGCTAGTCTCCCTCCACTCCACCATGCACTTCCTTGCACCCTCTTTCGTCTTCTCTTCATCCCACATACCACCTCACATGCTGCACATATTTCTTCTGTGAATATCTTGCACACACCTTCCACGTCCCCCATCTGCTCCAAATCAAATTTATGTAATCGCTCCTCCACTTCTCTTTTATATTCTGCCTTTTTTCCATTTTCTTGCAACCTTTCTACCCTCCTTGTTTGGACTACTTCTTCCTGTCCTTCCCTCCTTCTATCCCTCCATTGCATTTGAATCTGGACTTTCACCACCACCACATGGTGGTCGGGAAGTCCACTCCCCAACCTCTGTATACTCTTGCATCCATTACACACCTAATTCTGTCATCCACGCACACACATACCCTAATCAATCATTGCCTTCCGTTCGTTCAGTTTGCCACCCACCCTTCTCATCACTCGTCGTGTATACGTATGGATAATTTTGTGCCTAAAGAGGGTATAGGCTATACCTATGGATAATTTTGTGCCTAAAGAGGGTATAGGCTATCACCAACCCCGTCCCCTCACAAATTTCCACTAGAACAAGAAAACTGAACAAGATACAGCCTAAATTTAGACCATTTATTTCGTGCTGTTTTGGCAAACTGCGTTTAAAAGAACTGAAGTCAAAGACAGGGAGAAATTCGGATATAAAACGACAGCATCTGAGTCGACCAGTTGCATTCATCCATGACTGAGAGTACCGATTATCCTTTGCAGTGATGAGTTGGGGAGAAAACGAGAGAAAGTCCTTTGGTAGATGGGTTGGGCTGTGTGTACCCAACGTGACGGGAGATGGAAGCAAGGAAATAGTTTTCATGAGCATAACTGCAGTGAAGAAAGTGTTTGGAAAGAGTCAAGGAGGGGAACTGATGAGAAGAAAGGTCTTTCATTCCACCTGTTTAACCCGCCCCGTCCCGACGACGTATGGGTACGTTGCAACGATTTGCATTTGCCAGTCCCGGCGACGTACCAGTACGTCGTGCAATTGCAATGTGCATAATTTCAACAATTTTCAAATTTCGCGCTTGATTTGCGGTAGTACCCTCGCCTGACCTTCCCCTACCTGCCACCAGGCGGGGACACTCGGCAACCCCGCACGACCCGCGCTAGCCCGCCACTCGTCCACTCACCTGGTAGCCACGGTCCTGCTCAGACATGGCTAAGAGAGGTCTCTCAGAGAGCGAGATTCAAGTCGCCCTGGACACCTTTACCGGCGACAGTGATTCCCCACTGGATGACAAGGAGATGGACAAGGATTATGTGCAGCCAGAGGAGGAAGAAACCACCAGCAGTGACGAGGAAGTTCCGTCACCCAGGAAGCGGCAGTACGTGACTTACCATGCTGCTAGAGAGGGGCAGGAGGCAAAGAAGGCACGTGGTATATCATATCCCTATCCCCAGCGTGCTTTGGAAGGAGAATTCGAGGTCGAGGACGAGGACGAGGACGAGGACGGAGCCGTGGGACGTGCTGCCACGTGGTATAGACGGGAGGTGATTACACATCGTGGCCTAGAGCGCACAGCACGTCGTATGAGCAGGTATGGGCCTAGCATTCTGTTTGGGGAGCTAGGAAGTCAAGTGGAGGGAGTGGGGAGTGAAATGGAAAGTCCTGGGATTAGGGAAAGTGAGAGTGACGTGAGTGAGTCATTGCTCTCCCTACGTAGTGTGAGGCGGCAGAGTGGATCACGTGGGCCAGTGCGGGTGCGTTCATTATCACATGGGGTTGTGAGGGAGGGGGAAGGTGGGGAGGAACCACTCCAAAGCACGTCTTATGCTCCCCAATATCCCCTAACACGTGGTCGAGCAAGGTTGCGTGAGAGAGCACGTGGTGTGGTAATGGAGGGGGAAGGTGGGGAGGAACCACTCTCCAGCACGTCTTCTGCTCCCCAATATTCAACTATTTCATCCCCACAGCCCCCTAATGTTCCTCAAGGCCGTAAGGGTAAGGGAAAGGGAAAGGGTAAAGGCAGAGGGAAGAGGAGTGACAGTGGGGAAGCCCTCTGTACTCCTTCTCCCCAACCTCCCCAACCAGGATCTCCTCCCCACCCAGACGAAGGCGGTGATGGGGACGAGGGATTTGTGTCGTGGGATTAGGAGGATGGGAGTGATTTTTCTCCCCTCATTCACCCTTTCACTGAGCAAGGGCGATCTGGCTGCATTGCACCAGGTATTCACAGTAATTCAACCAGGCTGGATTTTTTCCACCTGTTTTTCAGTGAGGCATTCGTAGATCAGATCGTTTATCAAACAAACCTGTTTGCAAGCGCCCAGCACCTAGAAAGTGAAAGATTGGGAACAAGGAGTAGGCATTCTATGATCAATGATTACCCTGTCTCCATTCCAGAAATGTTCTTATTTTTTGCCCTTGTCCTTTTGATGGGTATAATAAGAAAGAATAGAATTCCTGCTTACTGGACTAGGGACCCTGTTATGTTTACCCCCATATTTGGTCAAGTGATGAGCCATAATCGGTTTCAACAAATTCTAAGTCGCCTCCATTTTTATGATGCTCATGACCCTGCAAATGCAAACAACACTGACAAAATGAGGCGAATTCAGTTGGTCTTTGATCACCTCAGGCAAACCTTTCGATCCTCATTCTATCCCTATAGAGATCTCGTCATAGACGAGAGTCTCGTGTTGTGGAGAGGCAATATTTCATTCAGACAGTATATACCCAGCAAAGGCACCGTTTTGGGTTCAAGATCTTTGTTATGTGTGACTATAGGACTGGATACGTGCAAGACATAGTCTTGTACACCGGTGCACAGATAGACATAATAGAAGATCGAAGTATAGGACTTTCGGGAGCAGTGGTAAAGACGATGATACAAGACTACCTTCATCGTGGTCACGTTCTCTACCTCGACAACTGGTACACTATGGTGGTACCATTCTTAAGTGGCGGTTTGGGTGGGGCACGAACCTCTGTACAGTGGTGCCATGTGTTCCATACCCGCTATGTGAACGGCTCAGATATATGTAATAGGCATCACAATAAGATAAACACATAAGAATATAATGGTAATGCATGTATTATAATATATGAAAGAACAGTAAACTGATTATGCGTACAATATTTATACGGCAGTACAGAAACGTGGCATAATTATTTTACAGTGTTGCTTAAAAAAAAAGTAGTCACTTTTATTGGCTGTTACCGTATTTCTGGGGTTGGTAATAATGTCACAATTATGATTATAAGATAATATGCAGGAATATAAGCAAAAATATGCCAGTTTCTTAGTAAAAAAAATATATGCATTAAACCCTCGTGAGCGGCAAAACTCACGCACACCCAGTCCGACCTGGTCATCTGTGAGGGATAGAGGAATAGGCCTGTTTGGGGACACCTCTTAAAAAAAATGCGCCAAGACTTTAACCTCCTGGGTGGTGTGGAAATAAAGTCAAATTTACAATATGTACATTATAACGTAAAAGAAAATAACCAAAATGTATCCTAAAATACCATAGACGAGAGAGAGAGAGAGGGGGGGGGGGAAGGCAGACCAGGGGCAGTGTTGAGTGCAGCTTAGTGAGAGATGAAGGAAGGAAGGAAGGGAAGGAAGGAGGGAGAGAGTGATTGAATGAAACCAAATCATGGCACCACAACAACGAGGTCATCTGGCGCCATATGTAAAACAATAATATTTTTAAACATAATTAGATATAATAAAAACAAAATAAAGAAATGAAAGCACAAGTTTATAAGTCACTCATAAAAGAAACACACACATCTCCCCAAGGAGAGAGAGAGAGAGAGAGAGAGAGAGAGAGAGAGAGAGAAGGCAGGCAAGGGGCAGTGTTGAGTGTATTGTCAAGCTGAGGGAAAGATGAAGGAAGGGAAGGAAGGAGGGCGAGAATGATTGAATGAAAAGGCGCCGCAACACCGAGGTCATCTGGCGCCATATGTAAAACAATAATACAAAATAAAGAAATGAAAGCACAAGTTTATAAGACATAAAAGAAACAAAATTTCCTAGGGTGATTCACATCCCCCCAGGAGAGAGAGAGAGAGAGAGAGAGAGAGAGAGGCATCGCGAGTACGGAAAACGTGGCAACACTGTACAGAGGTTCGTGTCCCACCCAAACCGCCACTTTAGAATGGTACGACCATAGCCCTCTTCTCGCTCGTTATCTTCACACACATGAAACGGGAGTCTGTGGAACCGTAAAGGTGAACCGGCGTCACATGTTCAAGGTAGGGCGGAAACTTGCAAGGAGTGAGGTTGTCTTCTTCAAAGCCAACAACATCCTTGCAACAATGTGGAACCACAACAGAGAAGTAAGCCTCTTGTCCACGGTTCACCGCCCCTTGATGCACCGTACTGATTCTGTTGATTACCATAGCGAGAGCAGGCGTCGTGTTTGGAAACCTGAGTGTGTAATGGATTACAATATAAACATGCGCCTCGTGGACCAGTCTGACTTCATGATATCGACGGTAGAGTGTGCCAGGACCACGATGAAGTGGTATAAGAAACTGTTCTTTCACTTACTAGATATCACTGCTCTGAATTGCCACCACCTTCACGCCATGACCACAGGAGTTCAGGAAACATTTGAAGGATTTGTGAGGGAGCTCACACGAGAAATCTTTGTTAAGTATGCTGTTGAAAGGCCCCAACAGCGCCCCCGCACTGCCCCTATTACCCAGACTCCCCAGAGAATATCCGGCCGCCATTTCCCCACTCCTATCCCTCCCCAGCCCAACAGACCTAGGCCCCAGCGCAGGTGTCACGTGTGCAGTAATTCCCAGGTGAGACTCACGACACAGAGGAAGGACACCCGCTATGAGTGCGTGCAGTGTGACGTGGGTCTGTGTATTCACCCATGTTTTAGTGAATATCACACGTTGCTGCAATTTTAGCATGGTGTGAATGCGAAAGGACGCTAAAATAATGAGGTAAATGCGACAGACAGACGCTCAGTGAAAATATCAGTCATGTGGATCTCCAAATATTAGTATAAAGTGCCTACGGGTAGAACATAAGTGAAAACATTGGGTGTAAGTATATACATCTGCCCTAAGTTGAAACTTACATAGAGAGGGTTGTATGATGCGATATTCTGTCGCTCAGTGCAATAAATACGGCCCGTTATTATATATTTATTATTATGTGACATTCTTACGGGTATAATATAAGTTCAAATTATTGTATATGATGATGTATATTCTAAGTCAAATATTCATAGCGTGTCTATAAAGATAAGATTTCCTGACGCTTAGTCGAATGAATAAGGCACGTATTAGTCAAAATAAAAGTCAGCAAGTGATAAAGTGAAAAATTAGTATATAAGTGTGTGAGTGAATTAGTATATAAGTGTGTGAGTATTATGTATGACGAAACATTCCTTGCGAGGGTATTTTCAGGCGATATTCTCACGCTCACTTGAATAAATAATGGCAGTAAGTATGTACAGTGCATTCTAGGGGTGTAAACGTGTGTAATGTAAGTGGGAAAATATAATTGGAGTGAATAAATAAAGTAGATGATGAAACACGATTGTTTGAGATCGTGGTTGCTACGTGAATAGGCGCTAGGATATCGCTAAATGCCCTCGTAATGAATGAAAATAATTGAAAACCTTTACAGTGGTGGAGGAAAGGTTCTATGTAAATGGGAAAATAATTGGAAAGTGATAAAACAATTTGGTATGTTGAAATACGAGTCATAGCGAGTGCGCTTACTAAGCTGATGTGCGCTAAACTTATGCTGCATGTCATCATAATGAATGAAAACATCTGAAAACACTTACAAACAGTTGTAATTGGTAAATTGTGATTGAAACAGAAGTATACAAGTAGAAAAAATGATAGGTTGACTCATACCAGAAACTTAGCATATAGCATGTTACGACTCGGACCAAACTCGCTATGCTCGCGCGATGGTACAATGCTTATTTTTCCTATATATGTGTCTGAAATCCATTATATTGTTACTGTTATTGTTTATTAGTTCAAATTCAATAAATGTAGAGGTGTTGTGTGTTGTTTCTCCCATTATTCCTTACCATAGAAAACGTAAACGCATATCCAGCCCATTACAGAATACGATACCTGCGGAGGGAAACCGCACCTGTACAGACCACTTATAGACCGCAGGGACCACTTTCTTCATGATTTTCCATCGTTTCTCGACCTAAGCGGAAGTTTTAGAAGAAAAAAAAAATTTCCAAAAAGGCTTGGGACTGGGGGATGTCATAGGTGCGGAAAGCCTCGGGACGTGACGGGTTAAAAAAGCTGTGTAAAGTGAGCCTCTCACACATGAGAACTATATTCAACACAAGGACGAAATAGGACCTGTACAAAGTCATCAGCATCACAAGGTTAAAGAAAATGGAGAGCCGATTCACCTACCCAGTCTCTGAGAAGCAGAGACTGCGAGTGAAGTAATGTGATCCTTCCATGATAAGTCATAAGAGGAAGGAACCCCAATGATGTTAAGAGATGATTACGGACAGAGTTATGAGCTTTGGGGGGGAAAAAAAATGTGGGAGATTTTGTCGGGTTCAAAGATGAAAAAACTCAGTGTTTGACTGTTTAAAATAATTTAATATGATTTATTCCACTGAGAAATAATGGACATGACTTCATATAGCATATCTCTTGACTTCCTATAATACATCTCTCTGTACGCATAGCACATTACACCCTAGCCATCCCCCAGCATCCCACCTGTCTCCACCTGCATTCAGTTCCACACATTAAGCCTCTCAACGGAATAAGCAGGCGAGAAGTACAGCTTCACCCAGAAGAATTATCACCTTTAATCTCCAGCTCAAGTCCGGAAGCGCGATTCCCGTTTGGAATATAACCCTTGAATATATAACCTCACTTTCCCCACCATTTCTTGCAAATAAACTATCTATGAACTTTGTTTTGGAAAATTATTCCCAGCATTACCAGCAGAAAAGATGGTGAAATATTATGCATTTTTATGCAACCTTTGGCCTTGCATCACTGGTTCCTCTAATTTCTTCTTACCTTCATAATAGAAAAATACGGGTCATGGTAGATGGAATTTATTCTCAGTTTCATTCCATTCAGTTTGAATGTAATGGAGAAGAGGTGTCTAAGGAGTATGTGTGGAGTGACGCATATGGATCGAGTGCGGAATGATGAAGTGCGAAGGAGAACTGAAGTTGTTCGGGAGATGGCTGGTAGAGTTGAGCAGAGGGTGTTGCGATGGTTTGGGCATATGGAGAGAATGGATAATGAGCGATTGGTGAAAAAGATAACTAGATCTGATGTGAGAGGTGTAAGGCTGAGAGGAAGACCACGAATAGGATGGATGGACAGCGTGAAGAGAGCGCTGGATGCGAGAGGGATGTCTGTTGAGCAAGGAAGAGTGGCTGTGCGTGACAGAAATAAATGGAGAGAAATTGTGAATGAATAAGTGATGACGCGCCCTGAGGGGATATTCTCCCGCATTTGGTCTGATCAGCTATTTCAGGTCAGGTGCGGGTAAGGAGATGAGTCTGTTATGATGTGGCAGGGGTAAACCAGCTCTGCTGTCGGGCCCTGCTGCAGATGTCACTGATTGCATTGCGCGGTTGACCCTTGTGCGGTGTGGTAAGGTGAGGATCTGTCCGTTCTCCCCTTTGGGGCTAAGATGCGAATGAATGTGTTTGAATGGATGAGGAAATGGGGAGTGTGTCGTCCTGTCTTGGCTACCTCCCTTTCCTTGGGGGAAGCAGCTTAGGTATATAGATAGATAGATAGATAGATTCATTCCATAAATGCTGGCCTACCTCAGCGATCAGTTTTGGCGCCAACCCTCTTTCTCATTCATATAAATGACCTGCTATCTGTCACTCACAACCCAATACACTCTTATGCTGATGACTCGACCCTTCATAGTTCTTTCACATTTAGTAACTCATTTACACAATTTGATATCATAAATTCCCAAATAAACACAGCAATTTCTCTGAACCAAGACCTTTCTAAAATTTATCAGTGGGGACAAACAAATATGGTCTCATTTAATGCTCAGAAAACTAAATACATTAATTTCTCCAACAGAAAGAATCCTTCAGACTTTCACATAATTTCGAATGATGTCAATATTCCCATATCCACTACAATTGATATCTTAGGTGTTACTCTAAACCCCAACCTAAGTTGGACGGCTTATGTTAAATCCCTTGCTAAAAATGCTTCCAAAAAATTGGGACTTATATACAGAGTTCGTGAGTTCATCACTAACGAGCAGATGGCCACAATATACAAAAGTCATGTGCATTCTCAGATCGAATACCGTTCACCACTGTGGAGTGGATGTGGAGCGGTTGCATTGAGGCAATTGGACAAAATTCAAAATAAAGCCATTAGATTAATCAATAATTCTGCCATTCCGCAGGACCTTCTTCCATTATCAGTGCGTAGAGATGTTGCTTCTTTAGCATTGTTTTATCGATATTTTTACCGTAAGTGCTCTGACGAACTGGCTTCAATTGTGCCTCACCTTCACATTTTCTCCCAAAATACTCGGGCAGCTGGGAGCGCCCATGGAACTCACACTCTCCCCCACGCAATGCAGAACCTCTGCTTATCAAAATTCATTTATCCCCAGAGCTACAATTCTCTGGAATTCACTTCCTGGGAGTTGTTTCCCACAGGACATTTAATCCACTTCAATTCAAATCCAGTTGTTATAAATATTTTATGAACTGAGGATGCCTTTAGGCACGTGGACTTATTTTTTTCCTTTGTTTTTCCTTTCTCCATTCACCATATATATATATATATATATATATATATATATATATAAGCTGATTCTTATGACCCGGGAAAATATATTACTGAGAGGTGAACAAGAGGTGCCCTATTTTGCTCTACATGTAAAAATACATCAACCATTTCTTTCATTTTAGCGTGAGTTGAGAGAAAAAGGAGACAAAACAGGACCAAAAAGAGTACACATAAATAATTGTGCGATACGGTTATTGACATTAAAGTAATGGATCAACACATCATCTAACAGGGAATGCTGGAGCTGTTTTAAGGAAATTAAGTGCTGCTTCGTGCATTTGCCTCGCCAACTACTCTAGTCAGCCATATTTTGTAGCAATCACCTCCATCTCCCAGGACAGGTGTCAAAAGCTGGCTCTACTCTCTCACTTTTACTGTGCTTTACATAGCTAAACAAAATATTAAGGTCATTGGATATTGTTTTATTTATTGAGAAAATTGTCTAAAACTCTATCTGTATCACCAGGGTAAAATTCACGGGCCTATTTAAGTCTTCAGAAAGCTTCGACTGACCATGAACACAGCATGATCTCCCAGTCGTGCAGCCTGGGACAGCAAAAGTCTTATGCCTACAAAGGGAGACTGCAAAAAGAAAAACTAATAAAAGAAAGAGAAAACACTGCAAGGTCCGAAGGCAGGGGTGAGATAGTGGAACATATTTACAATGGAGTCTTGTGATTTGTTTATGCAGAAACTGGAGACATGGAAGGTTTCTACTCATTTCCTTCTCTTTGCCCTCTCATCCAAAACAGAAAACAGCAGTGGCAGTTTTCCTTACATAAGCGGGACCTGTTTTTAAGGAAAGGACGAAAGGCAGGGAGAAGATGCTAATGTCGCTAGCAAAAACTAAGCTGAGATACTACCGAAAACCCGTTGTACTGTACATACTCATATCTTTGTGATTTCCACGTCAGGTTTAGATCTTGGTCAGCTGCACAGTCTTGAATGCAGATTACAAGTTTGGTGATACCGAATTTCAACAATCTTTTTTTTTTTTTTTTTTTTTTTTGCTTCATGAACCGGCCGTGTGTTAATAGAAAAGTTGGGCTTTAAAAATGCAATTAAAAAAAAAAAATCTTAAGTGTGCGAAATAAAGTAATGGAAGGGATCATCCATTTCCAGCCTATTTTGGATGACTCCATTCTCTCTCTCTCTCTCTCTCTCTCTCTCTTTCTCTCTCTCTCTCTCTCTCTCTCTCTCTCTCTCTCTCTCTCTCTCTCTCTCTCTCAGAACAAAGGAAAATAGAAGAATAAGAACAGGAGAGAGACAAGAAGCACTGAAGAAAGGAATGAGAAATGCCAAGTAGGGGAATTACAGACGGTACTAGGAGATAAAACTGAGAGGAGAAGAAAGAAAATAAGAGGCATGAGAGAGAGAGAGAGAGAGAGAGAGAGAGAGAGGGTCACATGCAGGCTACCATAATGACCATAATGACTTGTTTATAAACTATTATACCATTGCTGGTTGTTCAGGGAAAGCTGTTGGGGCCAATAGAGGAGTAGCCTCCTTTGTAAAAACTGCCTGATCTCAGCCAATAGCAGCAGTAAGCGAGGTGACGCCCGGGTTACAGCCAGACGGAGAGAAACAGAAACGAAACGAACCTCGAGGAGAGCAAACCTCCAGGAGCACTCCAGGAACTCCATGCCTGGATAGACGGAGAGGGGCAGATTTCAGCCAGGAACTACAGACCTGGTGTAAGTCGCCTGCGTGGAATGTTTGTGCTTCAAATCGCCTACAAGGAGCGTGCTACCTGTATGTCTTCAACATGGTGAGTGTGGCACCGAGTAGTGCCGGAACTTTAGTGGACTGATTAGGGAGCAACCCGCCAATGTGAAACGTGTGAGCGGCCGAGTAAAGTGATTAAACTACGGTGGTGTTCAGGTTATTGTTGTACATAAATGTAATATAATTTTTTTTCGGCCAAGGTGACTGGTGTTGGGTAATACATATTAATATATGTAATATAAACTAACAGATGTTTTTTGTAACTCCCAAACTCTCGCATGTCTTCCATATCCCATTGATCCTTGACAGTGGTGCCCAGACCCGGGATTTAGACTGTGTGAGTTGGGAGTAGTGATACTGAACTTGAAAATGGATATGGATAAATTAATTAAAACTGGTCAAACTATGGGATATGAAGGACCCGAGCTCAGAGAATTTGTCATTAACCAGCAGGCTCTTCTACGGGATGAAAGACAACGGGAAAGAGAGGAGCGACAAGAAAAAGAAAGACGTGAATATGAATTAAGAAAGGCTGAACAAGAGTTAGATCGGGTAATGAAAGTGAAAGAAAATGAGGCCGAAATCGAAAGAGACAGAATAAAGGAAAGCGAGATGCAAAGAAACCATGAGATAAGTGTACTCCAGATTCGACAAACATTACCCGAATCCTTGGAAAATCCAGTTGGCAAGACTGTGCCTACTCCAAAGCTTCCAAAGTTCGAAGATCATTCTGATGACATCGATAACTATATCGAACGCTTCGAGAGGTACGCAACAGTTCATAAGTGCCCTCTAGAGCAGTGGGCAATAAATTTGTGTTCTTTGCTAACTGGTAGGGCATTATAAGCCTTTATATCCCTGTCCCCTGATGATTCTTCTAAATATGATGTGGTGAAGAAAACTATTTTAGAAAGATACACTTTGACAGAAGAGGGGTATCGTGTGAAGTTCCGTGATTCAGTGCCGGAAAAGGGGGAAAGTGTGGGTCAGTTCACGTCTAAACTAATAAGATACCTTGATAGATGGATAGATCTCTCTGACATTCACAAGACTTTTGAAGACCTTAAGGATATTGTTCTCCGTGAACAATTCCAAAGGAGGTGTCATCTCGAACTGAGACTTTTTCTTAGGGAAAGAAAACCTCGCACAATTAATGAAATGAGAGATTTAATAGAAACTTATCTTTCAGCCCACGGTGGATCAATGTGGAAAAATTACCAGTCTAGGCTTCAGAGGGAAGTGAAGCCTATACATCCACCAGTAACTGAACCATCTTCAACGAAGCAAACTTCACCAGCAATGCAAGCACGCAGAGACAAGACGTGCTTTCTCTGCAACAGACGAGGACATATCGCGAGCGACTGCCGATCGTCCATAAAAGTAACTAGTGCTGTGTCACGTCAGGAAAATCAGAAGCAACATCAGAATTCTACGAAGGAGGAAAGTGCAGCAGGCTGCATCACCCAGCTGGCACAGGATCAGACAGTGACTCTTCCTTCTGGCGAGGTTCTGCCTCTCATTGTTGGTGTTGGAGCTTCAGCGACAGCGGGAAGGAGACTCGTCACCGCGCATGGAAGTGTGAATGGTCAGCCAGTCGAAGTACTGAGAGATACAGGCTGTACTGGGGTGGTGATCAAACAACGATTTGTACAACCGCATCAGATGACTGGTGGTAAGAAGTGCATATTGCTCGATCGTACGGTAAGGATATGCCCTGTTGCCTGTATTGATGTAGACACTCCATATTATTCGGGTAAGGTAGAAGCACTATGCCTAGAGAATTCAATATGTGACTTGATAATTGGAAATACTCCTAGAGTTCAGTTGGACACACCTCTGGACTATAGTAAACCTGATAATCCCCTTTATGTATCATCTCCTGTGGTGGAAACTGGATCTTCTCAGGTTCCATCCCCTATAGATAAGCATGTGTCCGGAGTTACTAATGTGAGTGAGCCCTTTCCTTCTATCACGAGAAGAACATGCCCTGCTACGCAGGCCCCACTATGCTTTGTCTGCCAATCTTCTCGGATTTCTCCTGAAGGTGTGCCAAATAAGTTTGAAGGAAAAGGGTCTACAGACGACACACCAAGCAACAATTATCAGTTGGAGGAGGTTGTTAGAGCAGCAGTTCAGACGAGAGCTCAGTGTCTTAACGGGAGAAAACTTAGACCTTTGCATGTTCCTAGTATAGATCAGGCGGATCAGATGAGGATAACTGCAGAAGAACAAGAAAGAGACTAGTCTTTGCAGGGATTTTTGAAGGGCAAAAATAATAAAATGAAGCTTGTAAAAGAAAAGAGATTGTGGTTCGTACATCGGACACGTAAACATGGGGATGATTTTAAGCAGTTATTATTACCAAAAAATAGAAGGAACCATGTATTAGCTGTGGCACATGAAGCTTTACTAGGAGGTCATCTACTGTAGGAGTTAAAAAGACTGAGGACAGAGTGACAAGTTCCTTTTATTGGCCAGGTATTTCCAAAGAAGTAAAAAGGTGGTGTCGTAGTTGTGATACCTGTCAAAAGACAATCCCGAAGTAAAGAGTGCAAAAGGTACCTCTTGGAAAGATGCCACTAATGTCTATCCCTTTTCAGAAAGTGGCAATTGATCTTGTTGTTCCGATAAGCCCTTCTTCTTCTCAAGGAAGTAGGTGGATTCTGACTCTGGTAGACTATGCTACAAGGTGGCCTGAGGCTGTTGCTTTGTCAGGAATTGAGACTGAGAGTGGCTGAAGCACTGGTGAGTATTTTTAGTAGGGTTGGCTTTCCTCAGGAAATCCTCAGCGATAGAGGCTCTCAGTTCACCTCTGCCCTTATGTCTGAAGTATGTCGCTTGATTAGTGTTGAACAATCATTCACCACCCCCTATCACCCCATGTCAAATGGCCTATGTGAGAAATTTAATAATACATTGAAGTCCATGATAAAGAAGGTATGCCAAGAACGTCCGTCGGATTAGGACAGATATCTGCCAGCAGAACTTTTTGCTTATCGTGAGGTGCCTCAGTCCAGTACAGGTTTTTCCCCGTTTGAACTATTGTATGGCCGTACAGTGAAGGGGCCACTACAACTGCTACGGGATATCTGGACAGGGGCTGATTGTGACTCACAGGTTTACAACACTTACACCTATGTCATGGATTTATGGAACAGACTGGAGGAGACGAGTAAGATAGCTCAAGAAAACCTTCAGGCTTCCACAGATAAGTATAAGCATCATTATGATAAAACATCGCGTAACAGAGAGCTTCAGGTAGGAGACAAAGTGCTGGTATTGCTACCTACTAGTACAAACAAGTTACTTTTGAGCTGGAAAGGTCCGTATGAACTACTTGAAAATATTGGAGAAATGGACTACAGAGTATTGTTGGATGATGTAAGAAGTAAAGTATTCCATGTCAACTTATTAAAGAAGTATGAAATCAGGGCCAGTGATATTGTAGCAGGTTTATCAGTGATACCTAGTACAACCATGGAGGAGGAGGAGTTGATTAAAATTCCAGAGGTTAGAGGAACTGAAACATTCCGAGATGTTGTAATTAATCATGGATTACCTTCTGATAAGAGGAAAGACTTAGAGATGTTGTTTGCTGATTTTCCAGATATTCTGACAAATAAGGCAGGTTGTACTGATCTTGTTAGTCATAAGATTGAACTAACAGTAGATGGTCCTGTGAGGGAGAAAATGTACTCGTATTGTTTACCCTATGCTACTCAAGAAGAAGTAGAGAAGGAAGTAGAAGCGATGCTAAAAGAGGGTATCATTGAACGCGGACTCTGCATATTGTGCTCCAGTAGTGCTTGTTGGTAAACCAGACGGCTCGTACAGGTTTTGTGTAAATTATAAAAAGATTAACAAAGTAACAAAGTTCGATTGCGAACCCGTGACTCATCCATATGATATTTTAGCTAGATTGCAGGGTAAACGGTACTTCTCAAGGATTGATTTAAGCAGAGGGTTTTGGCAAGTCAAAATGGATGAATCCTCAAAGCCATTAACCGCGTTTGTAACTTCTAGTGGATGTTACCAGTTTCTCAGGATGCCATTTGGGCTTGTTAATTCCCCAGCTACATTCAATAAACTAATGAGAAAACTTCTGAGGAATATGACAGACATTGACAATTATATGGATGACGTACTGGTTCATACTGTTACATGGGAACAGCATCTGGAAAAGCTTCGTGTTCTTTTTGGTAAGATCAGAGTGAATGGGTTAACCATTAGACCCTCAGAGTGTTTACTGGGATTCAGTACAATGGATTTCCTTGGGCACAGAGTTAGTCCAGATGCTGTGTCTCCACAGAAAGACACTGTAAGAAAAATTTGTGAAGCCAAACCTCCATGTTCTAAGAAGCAGTTGAGATCTTTCTTAGGTTTGGTTGGATTTTATTAGAAGTTTATTCCTAACTTTTCCCAGGTCTCTGCCTCTCTCACTGACCTGTTGAGGAAGGGGAGTCCGAACAAGCTGAGATGGGAGGCTGCTCAGGAGGAAGCCTTCAATCACTTAAAGCAGTGTATAGTTTCAGCTCCCATCTTTAGGACCCCTGACTTCAGCAGGGACTTTGAGGTGCAAACAGATGCCTCGGACAGGGCTATTGGAGCCGCATTACTTCAAAAATTTGACGAGGGTTTGCTTCCAGTTGCCTATGTGAGTAGAAAGTTAAAGCCCCCTGAGGTAAACTACTCAGTTATTGAAAGGGAATGCCTAGCCATTGTATTTGCAATACAGAAATTTGAGAAGTATTTGTATGGAAAGAGATTTATACTATGCACAGATCATTCGGCTTTACAGTACTTGTTGAGAAAGAAATCTGAGACTGTCAGATTGTTAAGGTGTACATTATTTTTGCAAAATTTCACTTTCATTATTAAAGCTATTCCTGGGAAAGAGAATCTTTTGTCAGATTTCTTAAGCCGCATGTGAGGATTTTGTTTTGCCTCTATTTAAAGAGAGTCCTTGGTGTGGGGGCAGTGTCACATGCAGGCTACCATAATGACCATAATGACTTGTTTATAAACTATTATACCATTGCTGGTTGTTCAGGGAAAGCTGTTGGGGCCAATAGAGGAGTAGCCTCCTTTGTAAAAACTGCCTGATCTCAGCCAATAGCAGCAGTAAGCGAGGTGACGCCCGGGTTACAGCCAGACGGAGAGAAACAGAAACGAAACGAACCTCGAGGAGAGCAAACCTCCAGGAGCACTCCAGGAACTCCATGCCTGGATAGACGGAGAGGGGCAGATTTCAGCCAGGAACTACAGACCTGGTGTAAGTCGCCTGTGTGGAATGTTTGTGCTACAAATCGCCTACAAGGAGCGTGCTACCTGTATGTCTTCAACATGGTGAGTGTGGCACCGAGTAGTGCCGGAACTTTAGTGGACTGATTAGGGAGCAACCCGCCAATGTGAAACGTGTGAGCTGCCGAGTAAAGTGATTAAACTACGGTGGTGTTCAGGTTATTGTTGTACATAAATGTAATATAATTTTTTTTCGGCCAAGGTGACTGGTGTTGGGTAATACATATTAATATATGTAATATATGCTAACAGATGTTTTTCCTAACTCCCAAACTCTCGCATGTCTTCCATATCCCGTTGATCCTTGACAGAGAGAGAGAGAGAGAGAGAGAGAGAGAGAAGAGCATGAACGGAAGGGAGAGAGAACAGGAGAATGGGAACGAAGAAGTGAAGGAAAGAGGAAGGGAGTGAGACGAAATAAAAGAAATTTGGAAGAAAGGGAGGCAGTGATAATTATGGGAAAACACACACACACACACACACACACACACACACACACACACACACACACACACACACACACACACACACACACACACACGAAAAAGAGGAAATAGGAGAAGTAGCATGAGAGACAGGGCAAGAACTGAAAGAAATGGAGGGTATGAATGAAAATCAGAGGAAACCAAATCACAGGCAAGAAGGAAACAAGGGAAAAAAATGAAAGAACGAGAACAGAAGGGAAATTATGAAAAAGGCCGACCCACTTCAACGCTTCTTTGTGAATAAATGTGAGATGAATGAAAGGTTTTATGTGACGGAAAAATGAATACAAGAGAGGAAAAGGGAAAAGAGGAAAAAGGTCCCCAGAATTCAGACGTACAGTCCTTCCAAGAAATCGTGTCTCTAAGAAGCTAAACTCTGGATCCTGCCTTACAGTTACACCTAGTATTTCACACGAGAGAGAGAGAGAGAGAGAGAGAGAGAGAGAGAGAGAGAGAGAGATGGACCAAGTTAAACTGTTTGGACTATTTACGAATTGGAAAAAAAGTGTGAGGTAAAATATGACCTAATTCTGCAGATGAAAATTTCCTATATTTATCTACCTATTTATCTATTTATCTGTCTATCTATCTACATTGGATTATATCTTGCCTAGCACTACACTTCTCTCTCTCCTACGGTCATGAGGTAGATCATTTTACTCCGTCTCTGCGTGGATGAATAATTGATCTTGGGTCCAGGCGCTGATTGATGAGTGTGGGGGACCAGCTGACAGGCCTGGCGGAAGTGGTCCAGGGTCGTTTTTCAGGTCTGTGCATTATAAGGAAGGAAAACAGGTCCAAGGAAGTGTAGTGTGTATATGCCACCTATAGTTCCACGTGTATTTCTTTGTTACTGTATATATCAGCCTTCACGATTTTCTTGTGTGTGTGTGTGTGTATGTGTGTGTGTTTACTTCATTAGTGGGTGCAAATGCTGGTGGCGGTGGAGTGTGTGCGTGAGTGCGTGCGTGCGTGTTAGTAAAGCCTCTGTCACTCTGGCATTTCCTGGTCGTTCCCTTCTCTACAG
>NC_136959.1:33849840-33874840 GCF_032717465.1 Coenobita brevimanus | reverse complement strand
TGATGGAGGAGAATGATGGCAATGGTACTGTGGCAATGGAAGCGATATTTGGACAACTGCTAGTATCAACGTGTGGTAGGTAATATTTTGCTGTCCTGGAGTGTAATAATTCACCAGTACTTATTGTTACTGCTACTGGTACTGGTGTTACTGGAAATGTACTGCGGATCAACTAGGCTCGGGGTGCATTCGTAGCGTCAGTGTGCTTGCGTGAATCTGTAATGGTGGTTTGTTACAAGGTGGTGGAAATGAGATGATGCTTCTTATTTCATCTTTGTGTGTGTGTGTGTGTGTGTGTGTGTGTGTGTGTGTGTGTGTGTGTGTGTGTGTGTGTGTGTGTGTGTGTGTGTGTGTGTGTGTGTGTGTGTGTGTGTGTGTGTGTGTGTGTGTGTGTGTGTGTGTGTGTGTGTGTGTGTGTGTGTGTGTGTGTGTGTGTGTGTGTGTGTGTGTGTGTGTGTGTGTGTGTGTGTGTGTGTGTGTGTGTGTGTGTGTGTGTGTGTGTGTGTGTGTGTGTGTGTGTGTGTGTGTGTGTGTGTGTGTGTGTGTGTGTGTGTGTGTGTGTGTGTGTGTGTGTGTGTGTGTGTGTGTGTGTGTGTGTGTGTGTGTGTGTGTGTGTGTGTGTGTGTGTGTGTGTGTGTGTGTGTGTGTGTGTGTGTGTGTGTGTGTGTGTGTGTGTGTGTGTGTGTGTGTGTGTGTGTGTGTGTGTGTGTGTGTGTGTGTGTGTGTGTGTGTGTGTGTGTGTGTGTGTGTGTGTGTGTGTGTGTGTGTGTGTGTGTGTGTGTGTGTGTGTGTGTGTGTGTGTGTGTGTGTGTGTGTGTGTGTGTGTGTGTGTGTGTGTGTGTGTGTGTGTGTGTGTGTGTGTGTGTGTGTGTGTGTGTGTGTGTGTGTGTGTGTGTGTGTGTGTGTGTGTGTGTGTGTGTGTGTGTGTGTGTGTGTGTGTGTGTGTGTGTGTGTGTGTGTGTGTGTGTGTGTGTGTGTGTGTGTGTGTGTGTGTGTGACTAAGCACAGACCTGCCAGCCCATTCTCTAAGGTCCATCAGTCCTCCTGTGTGTCACGTACAAAATTTACATCAATCTCTCTTCCCTAACCTGGGATGGAACGCGAGCTCTTTCATGCAGAAGGGAATTTCTCTGTCCACTTGGGTTTGGTGTTCAGTGGCCAGTTTAAATATAACCCGGTCTCCCGTAGCATCTCTTATGTCCACTAACTCTGAGCTGGCTTGTCAAGACCTCATCCCACATTTACTCGACATTGGTCTGCGTACAGCCTTTTTTTTCTGTAACACGACACCCATTTAGTCTCGCACTGTACTCCGCCTATTTATGGCTTCCTAATTTACTGAGCACATCGCCTCTCCAACACATTCGGTGCTCAGACCTGCTCCTTATGCTGTACTCCTACTGACCTTAATATCGACTCAATTCCTTGTGATAAAAAACGGAACAATGAATCATTACTTTCGAGACCCAGTACTGCGATCGTTGGAACCCGGCAATCTTCTCAGAGTGTTCCTTAAGAGTTTAATATCTGTTCGCTTAAAAAGTGGATCGATATTACTGTCTGCAGGAGGCCGGACCTGGATGGACCGGTGGATTACAGCTTCACCAACATCAGGGTCCCTATTCTCTTCAGTTAAGGAAGCTCCTTAACACATTTTCCGAAGCGATTTATTATGTTCATTACAGCTTACTATCCTCTTCTGTGTTCCATTAACCCTTTCGAACATCGTCATACTTTGCACAAATAACATATAAAAGAATTTTAACCAGCAATATTCAAAACTAAATCTCTAAGGAAAAGGTGTTAACGAAGCCTTCTTACTCGACGGGAACACAACAAGCCCTCAGTGCCTGCATCTTGACAACTTACTAACAGCATCAAGGAAGGCAATTAAATTCTCCCTGATGACCTTGTCACCTTGTTTCCAGGTCACCTCTCTCTCTCTCTCTCTCTCTCTCTCTCTCTCTCTCTCTCTCTCTCTCATACATAGGGTACATACACACATACATTTGCTCTTGCTTCGTCATTCTGATTTATACACTCCTTTCCTTTCCTCAGTAGTCGGTCTTGTGAGACTAGAGATGTGACAGGCAATAAAACTTAGAGAGAGAGAGAGAGAGAGAGAGAGAGAGAGAGAGAGAGAGAATAGTTTTGACTTCAAGTACTTGCTGGACAGTGTTATGCTTCAGTTCTTCCGTAAATAAAGGAAGTACAATGAGGAAGACCGTCCACGTTTTAACAATATTTAAGAAACGGTTTTTTGTATATCTTACTTACAGCAAAAATCAAAGCAAAATGTTCAGCAAACACTTGATATTATGGCACAGCGAGGTATGTGAAAGGTATATGAGAGAGAGGGTGTGAGCTGAGAACAGGGCAGTGCAATGGCGGAAGACAGGGCGACTTGGAGGCGATTTGTTTGTGGCCACTTCTTACGGGATTAGGGCGTCTGGCAATAGATCGATAGATAGACAGATAGATTTTCACACGATGTGTCTTGATAGTAAACACAATTTATGCTTATACCACAAAAACAGTGTCGATATTTTAACTTCCTTGTCGCCCCAAACTCGTAAGTGGTCAATCGTATTTTCAGAAGGGCACGCCAGGCTATGACCAGAGGAGGATAAGCAGTAACACAAAACCTATTCTGTTCTATACTCTTTTTACCTTAACCTGGCTCAAATTCTTGTCATTATGCAGCTCTTATCTCGTAGTTCAATAGAAAAAGATAATACTACGGCTCTACACCCCTTTTGTAACACGTCTTCGTAAATAGCACCATCTTTCTCTATTAATCTATTGCTAGACTCAACACTGAAGATGAGGAAAGGGTAATTTTAGGCCAGGTTAGAGTAAAAAGAGTATAGTCAAGAAGAACACAAGAGTAAAAGAAGACAGTAAAGAATAGAACCTTTTCTCTTAAGGGTTATTAGGTCTGTCTGTCTGTCTGTCTGTCTGTCTCTCTCTCTCTCTCTCTCTCTCTCTCTCTCTCTCTCTAAGTTTGCACATTTCAGACAGGATAAAAATTTAAAACATTAATCTTGCTTTCTTGTCTAGCGTCTCTCGACAAAGTACAAATAATGATGTCATATTGGATAGTTGCCTAGAAATATTTACAATTATTTTTTTTAATGCATGGAAGAAGGAACCAAAGGCCAGAAGCCCGTAAGACTGTTCCCTCCAAGGAAAAAAAAAAAAAAACAAGATAACAGAGAGCCAAATTCAAGATCCGCTCATTTCGAGATGCCTGGACACACTGCGTTTGAAAGAGTGGAGGTAGTAGGCGGTAGGAAATACAGACAGAGAGAGACAGTTCCAGAGTTGACTGGATACTGATACTTTCTTGTTAATTATATAGCTTCATCATCTTGCCCAGTTTTCATTCGTTTTTCTAATGGTGATATTTGTTTTGCGTGTAAATAATTCTTAGTGAAAAAACGTACCAATGTAAGTTTACCTGTCTATCTACTGCCAGACGCCTTTATCCAGTTAGGGGTGGCCACAAACAAATCGCGCCCACGTCGCCCTGTCCCTTGCCATTTCACTGCCCTGGTCCCATTTCACTCCCCCCACCCTTTCTCATACATCTCCACTCCATCCCTCCATCTCATCCTTGGCCTTCCCCTCCCTCTACCCCCCTCCTCCTCACTCACATACACTCTCCATCCTCTCCACATGACCAAGCCACCAATTTAAGTTAACCCCGTAAATGTAACCGATTTGCTTCCACTATGGCTTAATCGTGTCTTTGCGTCGTTCTGAGAGGCACAGGACTACATTTGATTAAAAAAAAAAAATGTTTCTCTCCTCTCCTTTCTCCTTTCGCACTTTCCTGATAAATTTCTAAGTCAGTTTTTCCACGCTGCGTGTTGTTCATCCTCACGTTTTTGTCGGTTTCTCCTGGAGGGTTTGGTGGGTGGGTGAGAGTTCTCTTTATACTCAAAAAAAAAAAAAAAAAAAAAAAAAAAAAATCTAATAAAAAATATGGCACAGAATAACCAGGCCTCGGAGTCCCCAGGGGTGGGGGACCATTAATGTCCCCATCCTCCGCTCCCATGATGTCGACTCAGTGAGATGCCTGGAACCATTGTCTGACTCACTTCTTCATTGGCTCTAACTTTCTCTCTGTGGAACACCACCTCTCCTTCTCTAAACCTCACCTTCTCTTCCTGAAGGAGACTCAGCTGTCTGAGGCAACTGACAGCAAACCCTTTTCTGTTTCCTCCTACTTCCTCTATACTCATTTCAAAGTCAAAGGTAGGTGTTGCGTAAATATACGGAACGACTTATCTTGCCCTCGTGTTCCTGAATTTGATTCTTCTGAATTCTTTACTCTCTGGCTTCGGCTTTCCTGTCATTCTCTGACTAAATATACCTGCCTATTTACTTATCTCCTAATTCAATTGACTACGAAAAATTCTTTAACTATCTTACTTCTACGATGGAATACATTCTATCTATTTCTCCTTTCTCTGAAATCTCCATTCTAGGAGATTTCAATGTTCACCACCACCTTTGGCTCTCCTCTCCTTACACTGATCCACCTGGTGAACAAGCGTACATCTTTTCTATCCTTAATGACCTAGAGCAGCTTGTACATCACCCAACCCGTATCCCTGACCACCATGGAGAGAGCTCCAACATACTTGACCTCTTCCCTACAACTAATCCTTCTGCTTACACTGTTAATCTTTCCTCTCCGTTGGGCTTCAAGGATCACAATCTTATTACCTTGACCTGCCCTATTGCTCCGGTACGACTCGTTGACCCCCCAAAGAAATGTCGACTGTGGCACTTAAGAGCTGCAGATTGGGAGGTCCTCAGGCAGTTCTTCTTTTATTTTTCCCTGGAATGATTATTGCTTCCATGTCCGAGAGCCATCTGAGTGTGCCTTGCGAATTACGGAGGTTTTTCTCTTTGGCATGGAAGCATACATTCCCTTCTCATATCCTTTGACTAATGCAAGATAGCCTTGGTTTAATCACGCTTGTTCTAATGCTGTCTGCATCAAGGAGAGGGCCTATAAAAGGCACCTGAGCTAACCCACCCCTGAATCACATCTTTGTTTATGTTTCTGCCTGGAATCGTGCTAAGTCTGTTCTTTGCTCTGCTAAAAATAATTTCATTTGTACTAAACGTTCTCAACTCTCCAACTCGAATTCTTCCCATTCCTTCTGGCACCTTGCCAAAAAACTTTCTAACAACTTTACCTCATCATCCTTCCCTCCTCTTCTCTACTCTGATGGCTCTGTAACTATTTCTTTTACTGATAAAGCAGATCTCGTTCCTCAGATTTTCTCCTCCAATTCCACCTCAGACGATTCCGGTGCTGTTCCTCCATCACTTCCCCCCTCTGACTTCCTCATGGCTGACATTAAAATATCTTCAGCTGATGTATTTTCTGCCATCACTGGCCTAAATACTAACAAGGCATATAGGCATGATGGAGTCCCTCCTGTTGTCCTCAAGAACTGTGCTTCTGTGTTTACACGTTGCCTAGGTAAACTCTTTTGTCTTTGTCGATCAACTTGTACCTTTCCTTCTTGCTGGAAGTTTGCTCTCATTCAGCCAGTCCCAAAGAAGGGTGACCATTCCCAACCCTCTAACTATCGTCCAGTTGCTTTAACATCCTGTGTCTCAAAAGTTTTAGAGTCAATTCTAAATAGAAAAATATTAAAGCATCTTTCCCATCACAACCTTCTTTCTGATCGCCTGTGTGGGTTCCGTCTGGGTCGCTCCACTGGTGATCTGCTCACCTACCTTTCAGACTCCTGGTCATCCTCCTTTCGGGACTTTGGCGAAAACTTTGCCATTGCACTTGACATGTCAAAGGCTTTCGATCGAGTCTGGCATAAATCTTTAATTTCCGAACTGCCTTCTTTGGGTTTCTATCCTTCTATCTGTGTCTTCATCTATAGCTTCCTTTCTTGTCTTTCTATAGCCTCTGTTGTAGACGGCCATCCTTCTTTTCCTAGATCTATCAACAGTGGTGTTCCTCAGGGCTCTGTCCTTTCACCAACTCTTTTCCTTTTATTCACCAATGACCTTCTAAGCTGTACATCTAACCCTATCCACTCATACGTTGATGATTCCACCCTTCACCTTTCCATTCGCTTCTCGCAACGTCCATCTCAGCAGTTACTTCAACAAACAAGGGATGAGGCTATGTCACACCTAATGTCTGACTTGGCTCGTATCTCTGATTGGGATAAAAATAATCTTCTTTTTAATGCATCTGTACCTCAGTTTCTACACCTATCAACCCGACACAATCTTCCACAGGAGTACCCACTAATGTTTATTAATATCCAGCTTAATCCTGTATCATCCGTGAACATGCTTGGGGTTTCATTTACTCGGGACTTATCTTGGAAGGATTATATTGCCTCTCTAGTAAAATTTGCTTCCAAGAGATTGGGTGTGCTAGGCCGACTCCGTACAATCTTTACCCCTATACAGTATCTGACTTTATACACGGGTTTTATTCGCCCCTGTGCAGAGTATAACTCTCGTGTATGGGGAGGCTCCCCACATACAGCTCACCTCAATTGGGTGGAGTCAAAGGCTTTTCGCCGCCTTAGCTCTCCCTCTCTTACTGGCTCCCTTCAACCTGTGTCTCGTCGCCGCACTGTTGCATCTTTATCTCTTTTCTATTGCTACTTCAATGGTCACTGCTCTTCTGAACTGTCTGCTTGCATCCATCCACCTCTACGACTAGCAACAAACTCTCATCTCTTTTGTGTCCATCTCTAATGCAAGAGTTAACCACTCCCAGTCTTTCATTTATGCAACAGGGCAACTCTGGAACTGTCTCACTCCCAGTCTTTCATTATGCAACAGGTCAGCTCGGAACCTTCTTCGTCTGTCTGTATTTCCTACTTCTTATGATCTCCAGTCTTTCAAACGCAGTGTGTCGAGGTATCTCGAAATGAATGGATTTTGAATTTGGCTCTCTTTTGTATTTTTTTTTTTTTTTTAAAGGAACTATTTGCGGACTCCTGAGCTTTGGTTCCTTCTTTCTTGCATAAAAAAAAATGCTATCCTTGTTTTATCCCGAATCAGTGACACTCTTGTAGGAGGTGCCTAGCTTGGGCCGACTGATATGCTGAAGTTATACTCTCACCTATGTTCTTATTTTGAACTAGCAGAGTGAGGTCTAGTTAGAAATACTGGCTACTTCAGCGAATTGCTAGAAATGAAACTGTCATGCAAGCTGTTTTTCAAGTGCATGTTTGTTACCTATATCACTCGTTACTGTAGCAGGGAAATATAAGCTTAAATGTAAACAGGAGTGTGTGTGTGTGTGTGTGTGTGTGTGTGTGTGTGTGTGTGTGTGTGTGTGTGTGTGTGTGTGTGTGTGTGTGTGTGTGTGTGTGTGTGTGTGTGTGTGTGTGTGTGTGTGTGTGTGTGTGTGTGTGTGTGTGTGTGTATGTGTGTGTGTGTACATATACCACTGGAAAAAGAGTCAAATGTGTTCAGAAAGTCGGAGGCGAGTCTGTGAATATATTGTGAGAGAAGGAATGCACGGACAGTAAAAGAGAGACCGCCCACCACATATCCAGTGGTGCTCACAGTTACATCACTACGACAATACTGACATTCCTGGGTAATTTGAGTTGTTAAAATATTCACAGCATTTTATTGTTTTCACAGTCAGCAATATCCCCCAGGCCGGGAAACAAGGGCGACTGACACTATTTCAGCAAACACGTGGAAAACTCGCTGCCTCTTCTCCCATCGCCATGTGTCACCCGAAGAAAGTTGGAGGGGAAGCGAGGGGGAAATATGAGAGAGAGAGAGAGAGAGAGAGAGAGAGAGAGAGAGAGAGAGAGAGAGAGAGAGAAGAAGAAGAAGAAGAAGAGAGACAAGGATTTGGGAACGAAAACATGAAAAATGATAACATGGAAGTGATGAGAATTACAGTGAAAGAAAGATTGGAAGAAAGGACAGGAGAAGAAAGAGAATGAAGAACAGGGAGAGAATAAAGAAAGAGAAAGAAAAAGGAGAAATGATTAGCATAGGGAAGGAAATAAATGATCGTATGAGAGAAGGAAAACAAGAAAAGAAAAGAAGAAAGTAATGAAGACGCGAGAGTAATCACTGAGATATACTGTATAAGGCGAGCCAGGAAGTGGAGTGCTTCAATATCTCTTGAAGAGGAAGTAGGTTAGGTTGTGTTGGAGATGCCAGATTATGTCTCTCTCTCTCTCTCTCTCTCTCTCTCTCTCTCTCTCTCTCTCTCTCTCTCTCTCTCTCTCATTTCCACACTTCTTTCCATCCGTCCCACTATTCCTATCCTTACCCTTAATGCTCCTTGTTACTCTCACCTTCCTATCTATCTTCACTCTTACCTTCCCAGCTGTCAGTCCTCCTCTCACGTGTTTTGTCTTCATTGCTCTGTCGCTATACAAGGAACAGTGTTAACATAGAGCAGAATATTAAGTATAACAAATCTCAGTACAGCATCTCCACAGCAAGAGCATGTAAGAAACCAAAAGGCCTACAGTAAATTCAGAAAATACCACAGGAAGCCATTATATAAGGGTCCTGTCACTTGACTGTAATTTACCCTAAAATCGTTTTATTTTTATTTTTTTCACTCCCCGACGTTCCAGATTACTATGCAAGGCTTGTTATTGGAATCATCTCCTTCTCCTCCTCCTCCTCCTCCTCCTCCTCCTCCTCCTGGAAAATGACCGCGCTTTGACCACTCTCTGGTGTATGAATAAGGCAGGGCAGTGAGATATTAGAGAACCAGGAAGTAAACACCTAAATCGTGCATAAACAGCGAACTAAAGCCAGTCAACTTAATATTACAATGAAAAATGGCGTCATAGAGGAAAGTATAGAAAATGATGACGGAAGATAGATGTTTGCAAGGATGATGAGGGAACTGAGGGAAAGGAATCTACAGAGGCGTGGTGAAAGATGAAAGCAGAAGGAAACAGAAGAAGGAAATTAAATACTGATGACCGGTGAGAGAAGAGCATGGAAGGGCAAACTGAAATGAAGTAATGAGGGAGTCATGTGGGAAACATGCAAGGAAGGCGATAAGAGAAACGACGAGATATGAGAAAAAAAAAATGCATAAGGCATCTTAAAACAATGTTACAAAGAAAAATGGCAAGAACTAGCACAGAATGAAGAGAAGAGAGGGAAAAAGAGCATAAGGAAGAGTGATATGGTAAGAGATGCATATGATGGGAAGAATGAAAGCTAAAGGAACTATAAAAAGAGTAATGATGTTCAGAGAGAGAGAGAGAGAGAGAGAATAAAGACACAGGAGGGAAACCTGGAGTGCCGACGAAGGAAGAACAGGAGGAAGGAAAGAAGAGGAAGCCTAATTAAAAGTGAAGTATTAGTTTTTCTTTCTCAGGAAATGATATCCCTTGGGGTTCAGGAGTTAACTCGGTATAGACCGAGAGATCCTGAGTTGGTTGCGAGGGCTTACAGTAATATTATACATCCCCGGCGGAGCGCCAGCGGGTGTTTTTTTGCTACCCGGTGTGTGTGTGTGTGTGTGTGTGTGTGTGTGTGTGACACACACACAACCTTGTCTCTTCCACCGTCAGTAATTTTCCCATCAGATACTGCGTTCTGCTCCACCACCTCCATTGCAGTCATTGTTTATATCAGCAGAAGGATTAACATAAGAATAAAGACTAATTTTCCGACAGTTAATTGACGGAAGACGATCCGATTAGTGGGATAAACAATGGTGTTTTTTTTTTTCTTCTAACTTAGAGAGACAGACAGACAGAGAGTTGGGAGGCAGATGGAGAGACAGGTTTATAGGTGGAAGGCTTGTAAATCCAGAACAGAACAGTGAGTTATTGCATTTAGGTATAACTGACCAGCAAGTGTAATCAGAGTCGTGTCAATAATGGATTTGTTTTGTTGCTCTTGCCCGAATGAATGAGGCTGGAAAATTAGTGAAGTAAAGGCAACGAAAAGCTGTAGAAACAGAACTTACCTCCCTCTCCTCCCCTCTCACTTCCCAGTGATGAGTTTCTACCTGAGCTAAATCCCTTATTCCCATCTGTAAAATTTAATCAAGATGTGTAAATAAATAACTTACTTCTCTTCTTGGATGCAGAGGTTATGGGGAATAAAGATGTTCAGAAGACTAAGGTGTACAAATAACCAGCAAATTTACTTTCATATCATCACATTAACTAAAGATATCTGTCCTTATATCTATGTACTTGAGAGCATATAGGATTTTCAGACCCAGTTTTTTGCGTAAGAACTAAAAATGCTTCTGAGCACTGGGAAGGAACTAAAAATATCCACTCAGACTAAGAACCCGATGTTATAATACAGCAAGGAAACTCTTCGATAAAGGTAAAGCTAATTAGCGAGAACGCCAGACCAGGTAAATATCAGTTGTGAAAAAAAAAAAAATTCTCATCAATAATAGCCAATCAAGCAATGCAAGTACTGTGGAAAAATTGTCATGGAAAAACTAATAGATTTTGTTGGACATTCTAGAAAAGACTTAGAAACATGGCTCTCACAACCTAAGTATAGTGTTAGGATGGCTCAACAGAAAAGTGGCTTATACCACCACAGAGCATACAGTGATTACCATACTGTGAAGAAGCTGAAGAATGCTGTGGAGAGGCTAAAGAATGCTGTGAAGAAGTTAAAGAATGCTGTGAAGAAGCTGAAGAATGCTGTGAATAGGCTAAAGAATGCTGTGAAGAAACAAGAATGGTGTGAAGAGGTGAAGAATGCTGAGAAGAAGTTAAAGAATGCTGTGAAGAAGCTGAAGAATGCTGTTAAGAAGCTGAGGAATGAGGTGTTGTTGCAATGTATACATATATCATCAAATGTGGTGGGAAGATGTATGGACGAATAATTATAAATAAAACAAGGAATTTATCTAATATTTGGTGACTGGCGAACCGTGTGATTTTAGGAGTTTTAGAGGACGTGTGGACAAACATATACGTTAAAACATATAGTAAGGACACACGTGGCAAGGTCTGTAGGGTATTTATAGCATTTATGAGTAAAATACAGGACAGAATGAACAAGGCGTGATCATGGAAGTGTTGAGTATGTGTCGAAGATAAGTTTTTTAATGGTGTGAAGAGATTTTTAGATGGTAGTGCAGTCAGTGTAAAAGTAAATCATGTTTGAGAGAGATTAATGGGCAATCTGAGTGAGAAAATAGTGTGTGGTATCCGAATGACTGTTCAGTATATACAGTATACTGATTAGGCACTTGTGCTATCATACCAAGAGGAGGAGATGGGATTAATGCTGGGGATAAATGAGACAAGATTGTTTTGGCATGCAGATCATTCTCCGTTGCTTGCTGACAGTAGGTGGGATCACGGCAACGTGATTCAATTACCTATATGCAAAAGACAGATAGATACAGGTGAATACAAAGCCTCCTCCAGCTAGTCCATGATGCCGGAGTGGGTACAGTATTATCCCGGGTCATCACGGTAACAACTGGCTTAAAACACTCACAAATCTCAACGTTTAATGTTAGTTACAAATTCCGATGGAAATGCAGGACAACAATGCTCCATTAAATTTCCCGGGGATGTATTGGTGTGCACTGGCGGAGGAGAGTGAGGGTATTTATACGCTGAATCATTCCTAACACGATACGACGCCCCTGGACATGACTCGGGAATTTATGAGCAATAATTTCCCTGCGCCAAACTATAACTCTCACTGGCTTGTTGCACTGAGCAGCTTGTCCGAAGTCAAGTGAGGGCGAGGGAAGGGCGGGCTGCAGGGGGGATGAAAATGATTGTTGCGTGTGATATGGTGTGTTTATGTTTGATATGCATCTACGAAATTCCTTTCACATTAATTTGGCCCACATTTTTGTTAGAGTTCTTTAATTTTGACGTAGCTCAGTGGCGGAAAAATATTACGCTTCTAGATCCCTTCCATAACACTCCTTCGCAACTACCATCATATTGTCCTGTTGCAACTCTGTATTCTAGGTGGAGAGATTGCAATTTTAGGCCAAGTTAGAGTAAACAGACTATCTTAGCCTGGTGAGATATACTGTGTTAGGCCAAGTATCTGGGGTAATGGTGATGTGACAAGTGTTTATCCATTAGTAACTTGGTACATTATCACTGTCACTAATTTCTTCACCCCCCTGCCGAGAGGGAAATGGAGGACGAGGTTGGAGAAAGGGCAGGGGAACAGATATTGGCGTCTCATCTCTCTCTCTCTCTCTCTCTCACACACACACACACACACACACACACACACACACAGACACACGTTCTCGCTTGCCAACTGGTGGACGGGAGTTCGCGCCTTGCTCAGGTTGCGAAAAGTTTCACTGACGAAGTGGGTGGTTACTGTCCCCCTTGAGCAAGGGGACGGGTGTGTGCGTGTGTGAAGGTCACACCCTTGCCCTTAGATCGGACTATATGAGCTCTCAGCTCCCTTCCGGGAGGGTAAAAGCTGACAATCACGACCATCAAGTGATCCTGACCGATCCGGTGAATTACACACACACACACACACATACACACACACAAACACACACACACACACACACACACACACACACACACACACACACACACACACACAAACATCCTCTCTCTCTCTCTCTCTCTCTCTCTCTCTCTCTCTCTTTCCGTTCTTATCGTTCAAATTTCCTCACTTTCTCTGTGCGTGTCGTTATGGCTCTTTCTCTTCCTTTTATCTTACTGGTCACTGACTCCTTTTGTGTCTTTCGTCTGTCTCGCGTCCTCGCTTTTTCTCTGTTTTTTTTCTGTTAGAGAGACAGAGACAGAGACAGAGAGAGCAGCATATCACGAAAACAAGAGAACATGTAACCAGACGAAGCACATCACTAACAACCTCAAGCACTCATCTGCCTGTGGACCAGACAACATAAACAACATTCACCTTAAACACCTTGGACCACAAGGCATACAAGCACTCACCAACATATCAAACTACAGCTACTCACACAACATAATACCCAACATCTGGAAGCATGGCATTATCATCACTATCCCTAAACCCAACAAAGACCCCACGTTACCCTCCTCACACCGCCCCATCACACTCCTCTGCACCCCTTCCAAAGTCACTGAACGACTGGTACTACAACTAGTCACACCTCACATTCCTCTAGCCCAGTCACAACATGGCTTTAGGCCACTACACTCGACAAACACCCTTCTTACAGACCTTACACAGAGAGTTTTTGATGGCATGAATTCAGCTAGGACACCATATAGAACACTCCTAATCACACTAGACATTAGCAAAGCTTTTGATGCCATCCCCCACCACAGCCTCAAAACAAAATACTCAACACAAACATGCACAATAACACAAAAAGATGGCTGGCAAACTACTTAGCAGGTAGATGTGCACACGTAACATTTTCTGGTCAGTCATCTAACATCAGAAACTGCACACACGGCGTCCCCCAAGGATCTGTTTTGTCCCCTACACTCTTTAACCTACACATGCACGACATACCCACACCACACACATCACAGATACACATAGCTTCCTATGCAGATGATATAACACTTACATGTACGCACCAAAACGCAAACACAGCTGCACACATCATTCAACCTTACCTCAACACACTACACGAATGGTTCACCACAAACAGGCTCAAAATACCCCCAGCCAAATCTACAATGACCCTTCTCACAAACTGGACAGCAGAACACAGTCACATCCCACACCTCACCATAAACTACACTCCCCTACCACACACACACACACACACACAAACGCCTTGATGTACCATACAATACATCAATGTCATTTAACCAACACATCACAAACATTAAAAATAAATAACACCAAGACTCAATGCTTTGAGGTCACTTGCCCATACAACATTCGGACACAACAAAGACACCACCACCACAGTATACAAACAATACATACGTTCAGTGATGAATTATGCAAGCCCTGCCTGGGCTTCTAACCTCACAAAAACACACAACAACACTCTTCAGACCATAAGAACAAGGCCCTAAAAATAATCACAGGCTGCACAGCTACTACACCCACAGACCACCTACATCAAGAAGCCAAAGTCCTCAAAGTCAAGGATCACCTAGACATGAGAGGCACCCAGATTCTTGCTGCAGCCTCCACAAACCCACAACATCTACTATATTACATGGCAGCACATCCACCCACACCAAGGAACATCAAAACAACACCCAGCACACGATACCATACACAAATACTGTCATCTCTCCCCCCTCGCCCACCTCAGCCCAGCTTCCAGAAGCATATCCACACTAAGATCACTCGCCGCTCCATTCAGTCACTTAAAGACAACACACAGCTGCATGCACGGCGTCCTGACATCCACCCTTCTGAATCCTATCTCCCTCGTGAGGATAGGGTCCACCTGGCCAGGCTGAGATGTGGACACCATCCAGCCCTCTTAAGCTACCAGAAGAGGCTGGATGACTCCGTCGCTGATGCCTGGCCAGGATGCAACACAGCACCCCATAATATTAAGCACATAATGGAAAACTGCATTGCACACAATTATCCTAAGCCAACAACACAACATACACTCTTTGAGAGCTCTGTGGGAAAGCCCGGTCTCGGCCATGGCCTTCCTAAGGGACTCGGGGCTGTTCTGCCAGATTGTCTAGGGAACAACTACTACTACTACTACATACAAGGTAATATGAAGGTAAAGAAGCCTTGAAACAATATTCTTCGTCATGATCTCCTCACTGACCTGACCCAGTTATATAGCACTGTTGACCGTTTTGGCTTCTGTTTGTTATATAAATGGAAAGTGTATCTATCTATCTATTTATCTACATATGTAACTATCATTGTCTATCTTTCGTTCTTTACCTATCTACAAATCAATATGTATCATTCTCTTTCTTTCATTCTTTACCTTTCTATATATCTATCATTCTCTTTCATTCTTTACCTGTCTACATATCTACATATCTCTCTGTATCATTATCTTTCATTCTTTCTTTCTCCTTTCTTGATCTATCTATCTATCCAACTGGGTATCTGTCTGTATATCCATCTATCTGTCTATCTTTGGATGTCTTAGTATACCTGTCTATCTATCTATCGAACTCTGGGTGAATCTCAAGTTACATATATCTGTCTGTCTGTGAATGTATGTCACTGTTTATTTATCTATGTCACCGGTCTCTCTATCAGCGCACATCTATCTATCTACCTATATCTATCTATGTGCCTATGCACTGCAAGGTGAAAGCAACACAACTACATCCCCAGAGGTAGTCTTGGTAAATCCTAATTAACCTGTCCAACATCACAGGTGTAAAATCTCAGTCCAGGTATCAGCGACGGCATTACTGCTGTGAGAGAGAGGGGTAGGTGTCTGTGTCAATACTATCATCATTAACTAATTAGCATACCTTTAGTACTGCAGGTAAGGCCACACGGTTTTGTTCACTTGAGAGAGAGAGAGAGAGAGAGAGAGAGAGAGAGAATTATTATTATTATTATTATTATTATTATGATCACTATTATTAATATGATCGTCATTATTATTATTACCGGTATCAAAATTATTGTTGTAATTATTATTATTATTATTATTATTATACCCACCCAACCCTGCCCACCCACTCAGCTTCCACTACAACCACCATCCCACCCAACCCTGTCCACGCATCCCACCTGCACTGCCTCCTCCACATCAGACCCTCTTTTAGCTAACAACACGAGAATGTTTGTAGGAGGAAAAACTCTATGGTAATTGGCTATCATATTTCCTTGTGTTGAATATTTATACTTTGTTCAAACGTTGGGTATCAAGGCAGTCTTTTTAGCAGCTGTAATGTCTATCTGTCTATCTATCTATAGCCCGACGCCCTAATCCCCCAAAGGGTGACCGCAGACAAAACGCCTCCAAGTCGCTCTGTCACCCACCATTTGACTACCCTCCCCCCAACTCACCCCCCCCTCCCTCATATACCTCTCAACTCCATCCCTCCACCTCATCCTCGGTCTACCTCTCCCTCTCCCTCCCTCCACCTCACCTACATACACCCTCTTAGTCAGTCTTTCATTCTCCATTCTCTTCACATGTCCAAACCACCTCAGTGTATTTCTCCTAATCTTCTCAACCACATCCACATCCACCCCACATCGTTCCTTCACTTCTTCATTCGTCAACCTGTCCCTCCACGTCACTCCACATGCTCCTCTCAAGTAACTCATTTCCACTGCTCTCACTCTTGACTTGTTCCCCTCTTGCAAGGTCCATACCTCGCTTCCATACGTCAGGGTAGGGATCACAATACTATCATGCAGTGACTTCTTAACTTCCATACTCACCTCCCTATTTCTCTTCACTGCTTTCAGTGTACCAACGACCTTCCTTCCCTGCTGTACCCTTTCACGCACTTCATCCCCCAAAGTTCCATCCTTACTCACCACACTACCCAAGTACTTGAATGCACTCACATTCTCCATATCCTCACCATCCAACCTCACTGCACACTCTGTGACTTCATTCCTCTCAAACACCATAACTTTACTTTTGTTTACATTAACTTTCAGATTCCTCCTCCTACACACTGTCCCAAATTCATTCACCAAACCTTGCAACTCCCATTCATCTTCACTCAAAAAGTACTGTATCATCAGCAAACAGCAACACCTGCAGCTTCCACATCTCACCCTCATTCATTAGCGCCACCCCCACATCCACTGCCCTACCCTGCACCTCCTTTACAACCCCATCCATGTATATATTAAACAGCCATGGAGACATCACACAACCCTGTTTCAGTCCCACATTGAGAACAAAGAACTCACACAGCTCACCATCCACTCGCACCGTAACCCTAGCTCCCTCGTACATACTCTTCACAGCACTCAACAATTTCCCCTCCACTCCATATATTCTTAATACCTTCCACATACCTTGCCTATCTATTCTGTCATAAGCTTTCTCCAAGTCCATGAAGGCAGCATACACTTTCCTTCCCTTCTCTAGATACTTCTCCACTAAACATCCTAGAACAAATATCTGATCTACACACCCTTTTCCCTTCCTAAATCCCCCTTGTTCTTCTCCAACTAGCTCCTCTGTCATATGCCTAACCCTATCAATGAGTATTCTACCCTATATTTTGCCAGCCACACTAAGTAGGCAAATACCCCAATGGTTACCACATACTTCTCTCTCTCCTTTTCCTTTGTATAAAGGAACAATTATACTTGATTTCCAGTCCTCTGGAACTCTTCCCTCTTCCCAAGCCAATCTACACAACTTCCATATCCACTCCACAACAATCTCACCCCCATACCTAAGCATTTCACCACACACTCCATCAATTCCTGGGGCCTTTCCCAACTTAATATTCTTCATCGCTTCCACTACTTCCGCCCTACTGATCTCTTCCTCCCTCCTCTCATCTCTTCTTCTCCCAGCCATTCCCCAACCACTTATACTTGCACTGCTCTCACTCTCCACATTCAACAAATCCTCAAAGTGCTCCTTCCATCTCCTCAGTTTCTCTCTCTTCTCCACCAACAATCTATTATTCCTATCTTTCACTCCCCTACTATTTCCCCTTTCACACTGCCTTACTTTCTTTACCTCTTTCTAAAACAATTTCTTACTCTCCCTCCATTTCACACTCAGATTCCTCCCAAACTCCTCATCCACTTTCTTTTTACTCTCCTTCACTAGTCTCTTAACCTCCCTTCTCCTGCTCACATATACCTCTCTCTTCTCTCTCTCATCTTCTCCCCTACCTCTACTCGCTAACCATTCACTATATGCCTTCTTCTTTTGTTCCACAGATCGTTTCACCTCATCATTCCACCATGCTGTCCCTTGCACACCCTTGCATCTCCTCCTCACTCCACAAACTGCCTCACACGCTGCGCCTATCTCTTCCGTGAATATCTTACATACGTCTTCCACCGCTTCCATCTGCTCTAGCTCATACCTTCCCAGTCTTTCTTCCACTATGCTCTTATACTCTGTCATTTTCTCACTATCTTGCAATTTCTCCACTCTTCTCACAGGAGTTGCGTCCTCCTGTCTTCCCCTACGTATATAAATTCATCTGACAAAAGTGACTTCTGTTAGACATGTATAGAGTTTTATATGCATCCCCCTTGCCACAGACTCTCTCTCTCTCTCTGTTTATTAATTTATATACCTGTATATACTGCACTTCATTATCTCATTTATACTAATCACTTCACTCCAAGAATATTCAGTATTTCGGAAGGAATTCTAATTATCACTTCTGCTGTTGCCTTCAACTACTCTCCTTGTCAACTAAAGTATATCTATCTATCTGTTGCCAGACGCCTTAATCCCGTAAGAGGTGGCCACAAACAAATCGCCTCCATGTCGCCCTGTCCCCCGCCATTTCACTGTCCTGCTCCCAGCTCCCCCTCTCCCTCTCATATATCTCTCTCTCAACCTTGGTATTTTCACTCGGTAAATATTCCATTTGTACTCATGCATGGAAAGTTTGGTGACTATTATTATTAATCTAATGCATACATTTGAGGAAGTGAAGGAGCGTTGTGGTGTGGATGTGGATGTGACAGGAAGCGTTAGGAGAAACACGCCGAGGTGGATTGGCCATGTGGATAGGATGGAGAGTGAGAGAATGACGAGGAAAGCGTATGTGAGTGAGGTGGAGGAGGGGAGAGGGAGTGGGAGGCCAAGGATGAGATGGAGGGATGGAGTGATGACTGATGAGGTATATAAGAGACGGGGTGTGAGCTGGGAGCAGAGCAGTGAAATTTTGGACAGGGCGACATGGAGGCGATTTGTTTGTGGCCACCCCTTGTGGTATTAGGGCGTCTGGCAATAGACAGACAGAAAAAGAGAGTTTTGGTGATTATTTTTCCTTGCATAAAAAAAAAAAAATAAAATACCGATATTTTATACCATCACAATTCTTAAGTTGATGGTAAGCTAGAGGATCTAAAATGTCAAGCGAAGAACTACATAAAGAGATAACACTGGCAGACGAGGCTATACAGTACATACAGATAATAGTCATAGTCCAGAGTCATGCTGGTCTTTCTCACTGCCTCTCACTTCACTCTTATTACCTCCTCTGTCAGTCATGTCACCTCTACTTGGCTCTATTTTACTCCTCTGTCATTTCTTGTCCTATATATTTCAACCGGAGGCGTGAGGATCGCTGGAGTCTTAGTAGTAAGTGGGTAAATATATCAAACTCAGGCCATAATCCCTGATCTTACCCACCTCAACCGACATTGCTTCAGTTCTTGAATTTCCTCCCATCCAAACACACTTTTTTTCTTACTCCTTAAGCCCTTCCTCCCTCTCTCCTTCTCTCCCTTCCACTCTTCACCTCTCTCTCTCTCTCTCTCTCTCTCTCTCTCTCTCTTCCTCTCTCCCTCCCTCCCATCATTCATCCCTCCCTCCCTCCCTCCCTCTCTCCCTTCCTCGCTCCCCTTCCCCCTTTCTCGCATAACTTGCATAAGTACTTAGACAAAATATGTAAACATGTGTAAACAAAACGTATCCATTTATCGTCAGTATTCTTTTGAACTCTGTGACTTTTTAAAAATATAATAATAATAATAATAATAATAATAATAAAAATATTAATAATAATAATAATAGTAATAATAATAATTATTATTATGATAATACTAATAATAATAATCATAATAAATACTACTATTACTACTACTACTACTATTATTATTATTATTATTATTATTATTATTATTGCGGTATTATTATCATTATTATTATTACTATTATTATTATTATTATTATTAATTATTATTATTATTATTATTGCGGTTTTATTATTATCATTATTATTATTAGTAGTAGTAGTAGTAGTAGTAGTAATAGTAGTGGTAGTAGTAGTAGTAGTACCATCATCATCATTACTATGGCTGCACCCAGACAGTTCTGTACAACGAGGAAAGGTTTTTCATTAAGCTAATGAAATCTTTCTTTGTCTCACAGAAATGAACCCCAAACAATACCTATTTTAATATAAATATTTATGTATCTAATGGAAAGTCATAACACAAAGCTATCTGGAAATACAACTATGTAAATGTGGGTTACGTGTTAATGAAAGAATGACGTATCAGATAGAGCCAGGATTCCGGGGGCTTGAATGGTGAGTGAATGGAAGAGTGGCCCATTGAAATGGGCAAATCTGGGCTGTCCAGACGTTGCTACTCCTCACCCTGCCCTAGGGTGGGAAAGGAAGTCCTGATGTTGATGATGAATGATGATGAAAGAATGACAGCACAGGAAGAAAGCTCCTATATGCCATGCTTAACACACCAGTGAGACGGTCTGGGAAATGAATTACATGTTGAGGAAGAGGAAATAAACAAGCGAAAGAAGAGATAAGGAAACTCACTTAAAGAGAAATCATTAAAAACTGCAAACAGGACAAAGATGGAGATTTGTTAGGCAAGGGTTTTTGTGGGGGAAAGTGGATGTGGATGAGTGAAGTGGAGCCAAGTGAGGAGTGCAGAAAGTATGTGGATTTATGCATGAGGATGGGGAGCGAAGTGGAGCCAAATGGAGAGCGAAGAGAGTATGTGGATATGTGCAGGTGGGTATATGGAGTGATGGAAGGAATTTTGTAAAGCGAATTGTGCTGCAAAGATCTACGTACTAAAAGTGGGGCTGAGATCTACATTTATGGAAAAAATGATAGGAGTGGAAAATAATATGGGACAGGAACGCACGCACCTGCACACCCAAACACACACACACACACACACACACACAAAGAAAGAGAAAGAGAAACTGAATGCTTTACCGAACTAACTAAAACTTTAAAACAAAAAATTATCGTTTAAAAAAATCGCTTTTGAAGTGAAACGAAGGAAATAAATCTAATTAACTATGTGTGTGTGTGTGTGTGTGTGTGTGTGTGTGTGTGTGTGTGTGTGTGTATGTTGTGTTTGGTTGTGTATGTGTTTGTTGTGTGTGGTGTGTGTGTGTGTGTGTGGTGTGGGTCGCGGGTGTGTTGTGTCCGACTGGGAAGATGAATATTTTGGGGAAAAAACACTAAAACTAGAAAGTAAGGTGGGGAAAAAATGATATTAACTCCCGCGCGCACACACACACACACACACACACACACACACACACACACACACAACGTCACTCAAAAAAATATCACTCTAAAAATGGTATCTGAAGTAAACGGAGGGAAGGAAATCTGATTAACAGTGTGTGTGTGTGTGTGTGTGTGTGTGTGTGTGTGTGTGTGTGTGTGTGTGTGTGTGTGTGTGTGTGTGTAATGCGAAGAAGAAAGAACCAAAGGCTAAATGCAATCAAGTTTACCACTCCCAAGGAAAGCAACAAAGGGACTCCAAACTCAAGATCTGTTCCAGATATCTTGACACATTGCGTTCCAAAGATCATGGGCTCATAGGCAGAGGGAAATGCAGACTAGGAAGACAGTCCCGGAGTTGAGCTGTTGCATGCATGAACGATTGAAAGTATTGGTTAACTCTTGGATTAGAGAGTGGACAGAAAATGTGAGAGTGTAATACCAGACGGGTGCTACGTGCTTCTTGCCAAAAAAGGACTTAATCAAACAATGGTCATTGAAATATCGACAGAACAAAGCTAAAGATGTAACTCTGTGGCGAAGAGAAAGAGGTTGAAGGGAAGCAGTAAGAGAAAATGGATGATGTGGCAAAAAGCCTTTGGTTCTACCCTGTCTAGAAAAGCTGTGTGTGGCGCGACTCCCACGCAAGCAAGTACTTCAGACAGGGTAGAATAAGACCCCTTGAGTGTATCAGTAACTGCCAAAGGTGCAGTTCTTACGCGTAAAGCATGCTAAGCACTTTTGTAGGTGGTTAAGTTCTCTCTCTCTCTCTCTCTTCATGTGAAAACCCTAGCGTAATCCACATCTCACGCAGATACCATCCGTCTTGTTACTCTGCTAGTTCATTGTGTATGTCACCTCAGTATTACACATCCTGTTCATCAGTTCCCAATAGGTTATGTAGACAGATTTTTAATTTCCGTAAGAGTAATAGTGTTCAGTTTAGCTTCAAATATTGTGGTAAAATTTACACAAATACTAAAGATTATACTGAGAATGTTTCAGCGAACGTTACATTGCAAGGGTTAGCCCCAGGCCATCATTTACACAACTGACTCGGAAATACTAGTTTTTCCTCGTCTCTGAGTTCCAGTCCTTCAAAGACTGACAAACAATGGGGAACGGGGTCTGTATTAGGAACTTTTTCAGTAGTAACGTATTACATTTCCTTATCTTTTGTGCTTGTTTGAAGATATGCTTGTTGCTTGTTTTAGATATTCATTATATGTATTTAGTTAGATTTGTATATATTTACCTGTAGTCCTTTGTGCTGCAAATATATCATCGTATGTTATCGTATTCATTATATACCAGAGTATGCACTGTACATACATAAATTGCTGTAAAAAAGTGGTGTACACCCTTTTTGTGTCCATGGTTTCTCGGGAATTATGGATACAGCTTCCCGCTATTTGGTTCGATTTAAGTGGTGTCTGGGGTAGTCTTAGATCGGTGCTGGTGACTGTTCGGATTTGGAGAGCACCCATTTCTTACTATGTCACCAACCATCATTTGGGAGGCAACATTGTGAGTAGTTTATTGACGACGATTTTTATGTACCCTTATCATAAATAAAGTTGTTCATTTCATATTGTGATCTGTTGCAACAAACATTAGTTTATTATATGTAACACAGTTATTATTATGTGAATGTGTTCCTTATCCCCAGCTGTGTTGCGGCACTTTCTTGTTATAACATCCGCTTCGTTGTTGTTGTTGTTGTTGAAAGATTTCCTGCACATATAGTGCAGGCCGGGCCATACATTAGTCCGGTCATTGGGGTATGGGCTAATTAAAAAACAGTACGTGGGGAGGACAGGACCTGGGGATTGCCCAGCACACACGTCCTGTCTCCTGACTGGCTTTGTGGTGTGTGTGTTATCCGCTTCGTTCGTTCGTTCGTTGAAAGATTCCCTGCACATATAGTGTAGGCCGGGCCATATATTAGCTCGGTCAGTGGTGTATGGGCTGATTCAAAAACGGTAAGTGGCGAGGACAGGACCTGGGGAATGCTCAGCACACACGTCCTGTCTCCTGACTGGCTTTGTGGTGTGTGTGTTATCCGCTTCGTGTGTTAGTCATTATGTTTCATGTGACTGGTATGTCCTTGGTGTATTGAGTTGTAATATAAGCCTTTGTCCTCAGGTCGAAACCCACTATCTTATTAAATATATGGTTTTACGACATGCTGCTTTGATTGACTGGTGACACAGAGTCACTATGCACAGCCTATTCATGCTTTAATTTGGGCTTTTCCTCTCACTATTTCACTCCTCATTTAGTACCTGACAGCGCTGCTATTACTGTTTTACCACAGCACAACGCCCTGAGCACTCCACTTATAGGTTTGAAAATTTTTCGTTTACACAGTGCGACAACTGTAAGATTTTTCTTTGGTCACTCTTTCCACTGCTTACAACATGCAGACTTCCAACGTAAATTTTACAGGCATCTATGAATAAATGAAACAGGATATTAATAACATTGTGGTTTTCCTTGCAGAGGGAGAGTTTTAAGTGAACAAATTTAGCTTTCTAGACATTTCCCCTATTTCATGAAATTATCCCGACCACCCGTGATATGATATAACTTTCTGGGTACTTTCCCAGAGCAATAAAATGCCTTTGCTCTCAAATTCCTGCCACTTTCCAGGACAAATTTTGCCCATGGCTGCTTGTTAGCAAGCTCTGCTCCTGCGTGAAGTAGAAATGTCGGCGCCGTAACTCCAGACTTACCACTTTAGTATTACACATCCTGTTCATCAGTTCCCAATAGGTTATGCAGAAAGATTTTTAATTTCCGTAAGAGTAATAGTGCTCAGTTTAGCTTCAATGATTGTGGTAAAATTTACACAAATACTAAAAATTGTACTGAGAATGTTTCAGCGAACGTTACATTGTAAGGGTTAGCCCCAGGCCATCATTTACACAACTGACTCGGAAATACTAGTTTTTCCTCGTCTCTCAGTTCCAGCCCTTCAAAGACTGACAAACAATGGGGAACGGGGTCTGTATTAGGAACTTCTTCAGTAGTAACGTATTACATTTCCTCATTTGTTGTGCTTGTTTGAAGATATGCTTGTTGCTTGTATTAGATGTTCAGGTATATGTGTTTATTTATATTTGTATATATTTACCTGTAGTTCTTTGTGCTGCAAATATATCATTGTATATTATCGTAAGCATTACACTATATATCCGAGTATGCACTGTACATATATAAATTGCTGTATATAAGAGGTGTTGTGCTTGTTTGATGATACCGGTATGCTTCTTGCTTGTTTTAGATATTCTGTTATATGTGTTTAATGAAATTTGTATATATTTACCTGTAGTTCTTTGTGCTGCAATTATATCAGTGTATATTATCGTATGCATTATATACCAGGGTATGCACTGTGCATATATAAATTGCTGTATACAAGTGGTGTATACGTTTTTTGTGTCTTCATTGTTTCTTGGGAATTATGGGTACTGCTTCCCGCTCTTTGGTTCGATTTGTCTGAGGCAGTCTTAGATCGGTGCTGGTAAGTGACTGTTCGGATTTGGAGAGCATCCATTTCTTACTCTTTCACCAGTCATCATTTAGGAGGCAACGTTATGAGTGCTTTATTCAAAATGATTTTTATATACTCTTATCATAAATATCATTGTTCATTTCATATTGCGGTCTGCTGCAACAGACATTAATTTAATATATGTAACACAGTTACTGTTATGTGAATGCGTACCTTATCTTCAACTGTGTTGCGGCATTTTCTTGTTATAACTTATCTGCTTGTTGTTGTTGTTGTTCCGCTTCGTATGTTAGTCATTATGTTTCATGTGACTGGTATGTCCTTGGTGTATTGAGTTGTAATATAAGCCTTTGTCCTCAGGTCGAAACTCACTATCTTATTAAATATA